>NC_058132.1:481618602-481644826 GCF_016433145.1 Gracilinanus agilis
GAAGAGACAAAGACAAAAACAGAGAGAGTCTCCAGAAACATTACCCATATGTCAAGGATCAGTTCAAATGATAATTCTCTAAGCTTCCAGTTTTCCTTTAAAATTCTAAATAGTCAATAAAAATCACTCTCACCTGAAGTCTGCTGTTGCTCAAAAGACAGGGCCAACTCTTGGCAAAACTGAAATCTGAAGTTTTACTTCTGACTCTCCTACCTTTAATTTCTGTGTCTTTTCTCTAGCTGAACTCCTCTCTCAACTTAAAGTAAACAGAGCCTTCCTACTTTACTTTCTTCCTCTCAGTGGCAAACTTGATATAAATAATTGATATTTGTTGGTAGACTGATTACACTTTGATTAAACTATACAACATATTATTCCCACTGCTTCAAGACTTCCTGATACATACTTTCTCTTTTCTGTTATAGTAAACATTACTTACCTGATACTCAATGATTTCTATACCATAACCAATCCTTACAGAAAACAGAGATCAAGACATAAATACACACTTTCTTACTTTCACCATGGCTCTTGACAACAAAATGTTAGAATTTATATTCTTTGATAACAAAAATATTGCTATGTTTATCTTGAGTGGCCTTAAAATAATTTCTTTTACAGAACATTCACCCTAAAAAATCTCTTAGTTTATATGTAAAGTATCCTCAAAATATGTTTGTATAAACAAAATATTTAAAGACAGTCCCTCTGGACACGAGCAACAGGCATTTTCAAGAAAATACAGGTAACATTACATTTTAAAACAAAATATACTGATAAGTCATTCTGAAATCATATCAAGCTTCTAAAAGCAGAATAGCCATGACTAAATTAAAAAATTATTCATTTCCAATAAATTAGAAAGGGGAAGAGGGGATGACATTATATAGTTATATCTTCCTCAACTACTGTCCTATACAGTCACAAACAGAGACCCATTTCTGAGATTTGAACTTAAGTCCTATGACTTTCCCCTAATTGGGGAATAGACATTTTCTTAAATGGAGAAGCAAGAGAAATAAGAAAGCAATTTAGATCTACCCTGACCAGAAAATAAATATTGAATGGGAATTAAGCATGCTCTCCGACCAAAAGTCAGAGGCATGAAAGCTACTCCTGAAAAGAAGCAATGCAACATGGCACTTCATAACATTATACCTCCTCCCATCCCCTTCCCAAAAAGGAATTCAGAGTAAACCCACAATGATGACTGTGATTATCTGTAGAGCCTGGCACCTAAGTCATTGATTGGCACCTCCTTTATCATTCCACCTTATCTCATTTAACTTCCTCTCTATACAAAAAAACAAACCACTTTTATTTACTTTTAAATAATAATATTCCATCTTCCCCAATTAGGGGAAAGTCATAGGACTTAAGTTCAAATCCCAATTCTTTGACTGCCTGAGTAATTCAAAAAAGTCACTTAATCTATGGGCTTCAGTGTTTGTCTTTTTAAAATTTGGGATCTGGACTGAATTATCTCGAAGGTCCATTTCCAGCACAAAATCTAGGCTCCTACTGTTCACTGTAGAATATTATGGTGTAAAGAAGAGAGAACTGGGAGCCAAACTTATAGTTTTCATTTTATCATTTAATAGTTTTCACTCTGTTTCCTTACCCATGAAATAGGAGACACAATACAAATAATGGATGTGAAAATACCTTAAAAAGTTTAAAAGCAAATGTAAGATAATTTTAGAATAGAATTGTAAGCATTATAGTTATTAGTATTGCTAAAAACACTGGTCAGAATGAGGTTTTTAAATGTGTAAATGGGGGGCAGCTAGGCAGCTCAGTGGATTGAAAGCCAGGCCCAGAGACAGGAGGTTCTAGGTTCAAATTTGGTCTTAAGACACTTCCTAACTGTGTGATCCTGGGCAAGTCACTTAACCTCTATTGCCTAGCCCTTACTGCTCTTTTGCCTTGAAACCAATACACAGTATTAATTCTAAGACAAAAAGAGACAGGTAAAAAAAAAGTGTAAACACACATTTTGTATAAATTATGTATTTGAAACATTTTTTAAATGGACTTTAAAGCATTTATTTCACTTATAAATGTGGATGTTCATCATTACATTATCTTGAAATTTTAAGTCATAGAATGTCATAGTAGAGATCTGGTCTCAGAGTAAAGAGTACGAAAAGGGTTCTAAAGCTTCTATTTTAGAAAATGAGTTCCTTGAGATTTTTAAAATTAAAAGTGGCACACAGTCACAAACAGAGACCCATTTCTGAGATGTGAACTTAAGTCCTATGACTTTCCCCTAATTGGGGAAGATGGAATATTATTATTATATATTTTCACTAGAAACTCTGTATATATGTAAACGGTATAAACTCTGATATCAATGGTGTTGTCTACATACACACACATATGAATTACAGAGCAATTATAAGTGCTTTCTAGTTTATAAACTGCTTTTCTTACCACACTTTCTCAGTATGTACAAGTTTTATAGTTGAAACTGAAGCGCTGAGAAATTCATCAACTTCCCCCTGGTCACAAAGATGTGGCAGCTAAGTGGAAGAAATTTATCTTTTGATTATGGCAAATCACTTTGTAACAGTAGATGGCATTTCCTTATTAGAAATTTCCTATAATAATAAAATCATAGATCCAGTCAAAGAACAATTAACAAATTTTAAGAAATCCCCAGTTCTTTAAAAAAATTTTTTTAACTTTTACTTTCTGTCTGAGTAACGAATCTAAGTCATAAGGGCAAAGGCTAGGCAAATTGGGTTAAATGACTTGCCCAGGGTCACAGCTAGGAAGTGTCTGAGGCCATATTCCACAACAGTTCCACTGGGCACTGCTATCCACTGTGCCACTTGGCTGCCCCATCTCAGTTCTTAATATTAAAACAATTCCCTTTCCCATTCTTCTGGTTTTATTTCTTCATTTATTTGACTGCTGAGATGTATTTTCTTGTACAAACCAGCAGCAATCTGTTTGTACAGAAATTTGAGAGTAGAGAAGAAATACTTCAAAGTAAAATTTTCGTTTATGTTTAGATATGTTACTATTTAGGATATAATATTACTGTCACATCATGGTGGTAGGCACATTTCATGATCTTCTAAAGTATTTCCCCACTCCCTCCACCTTCCCTCATTTCCCAAAAATCGGTAAAGTTGGCAAGGCTTCAGGTAAAGGTTCTTCACTTGTAACCTGGGGACTGGGCTACGGTGACCCTTGACTTTAGCTGCCTGTCGGCTTAGCCTGATCTCAACTGAATCACTTAAAAATAAAAAATAACTTTGTAATCTGTCTTGTGATTTGCCTTTTGAGTATAGAAAATGAGAGCAAAGTTGTTCTTAGGTATCTCGAAGAAGTTCCCCATGTTAGCTATTGTGAGTTGTAATCCTATTTTCAAGATGAATTATAATTAAACTATACATTAACTTAGGTTTTATCACAATTGGAAACTTGAAACTTTATTGTTGCTCTCCCCTCTCCTTCCCATTAAATTTTACCAAAGTGAGCTAAAAATATTAAGCTGCCTATGTCTTCTGGCAAATCTGTCTGTAATCAAAAACATTTGAAAGTCAATTCTATCAAGTGTCAAAAGGGATACAAAAGAAATACAAAATAGGGACTCTGAGAGACTTCCAGTCTAGCTGGGAAAGATAGTTACTTATTTAATGTCAATCAGAATAATAAAACATTACATTGTTTTTTTTAATCCCTTAATTTCTGTTTTAGAGTCAACACTGTATTCATTCCAAGGCAGAAAAGTGCTAAGGGCTAAGCAATTGGTATTAATTTAAGAAGTATCAGATTTGATCCTAGGTGCTCCCAACTCCAGGCCTAGCTCTCTACCATGGAGCCACCTAGCTGCCCTTAAGTACTACACTGTGAAGAATTAAATGTAGTAAAAGTTTGCCCAAGAGATCAGTGAAGGGGTAGAATTATAGGTTTCATATCTTTGATTTTCATATTATTCTCATTTCCAGGTATATCCCTACCACTTCCTTAACTAGAGAGCCATTCCTAATAAAAAAGAGTAGGAAAAGGGTTCTAAAGCTTATATTTTAGAAAATGAGTTCCTTGAGATTTTTAAAATTAAAAGTGGCATACAGTCACAGAGATCTATTTCTATCCACTAAGCTGAATCCTAAAACCAGAAATTTTTGTAATATCCCAATAAGCATTCAGCATGGCACATAGTAAGTGCAATAGAAATGTTAGTTCTATTATTATTAATATTATTAGGATGCCACTCCTTTTAAAAAACCTGTTGGTTTTTCACATTTTGTTTGTTTGCACCCCATTGGTTTTGAATGTGAGCTAAGTAGAACATCTTGGTGCCATCTCATCTTTTATATTCCTAATTACCAGGTATTACTGTGACCTCTCTCACATCTGCTCCCCTCCTTTCCCCTGACTTCATATCCTTATTGACATCTGTTTGGGTTACAGCATAAATGTCAAGCAAGGAGCAGCAACTCTCTCCCAAGAGTGGACAGAACCAGATTAAAATGCAAATGGGAAATATTTAACAAAATAAATAAAAATGCAACAAAACACAGATGTGTCATTTTCTAAGTCAATATACAACACAGGGATTCTTATGTTACGCTTAGTGGCCCCCTGCTTCTACTTGAGTTTGACACTACTGGCTTACAGTAACTTTATCTACATGTCTCCACTTCTACACTCCCCTCCTCCAAATTCAATCGTTCAATAGTCTAGACATTTTTCTTTTGCATAGGTCCTTTCTACTCATGCATCTTTAGTGGCTCCTGACAGTCTACTAAATAAAATTAAAATCTCTAGAAATTCAAGGCCATCCACAAAAGGATTTAAATGGCACCACTTTTCTCCACCACCATATTTCACACAATTCCCCTCTACACACTTATTGATTCCAAGTAGTGAAGAGGAAATAACCCTGATTACAGTAAGAAGACGAGTTTCAGATGCTTAACAACTGAGTGATCTTCCACAAACCATTTAATTTCCCTGGACCTGAGTTTTCACATTCTTAAAATGAGGGAGTTGAACACAATGGACTCTGAAGTCCATTCCAGCTCTAAATCTATAATCTTATGATTATAAACTGCTCCCTGTCCCTTCTCCTGCATCCTTTCTTCCATCTGCCAAAGAAGCAAGGTATTCTCCTACCACAAAGGCTTTCTTAAGTTTATTTTCTTTGCCCCGAATGCCCTCTCTTCCCTTTGTCTGTTGAATTTCTACTTTAATTTCCCACTCAGATCCTTTCTTGCCATTAAGCTTTCCTGGATTCCATGGTGGCTAACCCACAAATTTCTCATGCTACATTATATATTACAGAGAGGTTGTACACATACAGGTTGTGAAACCCTGGAGAAGTTACTTAACATCATGAAATCACACGTCCAGCCCCATTCTTTCCCCTCCCCACAAAAGGGGACAAAACAACAAAAATATTTTCTTTTAGCTCCAAGGCTGTAAGTAAGTGGGGGCAGGGGCTGTGCCTTTTTCAGTCTGGTACAGTGCTGTGCATTTGATAGATGTTTAAGGCGTTGAAAAGAATTGCTGAAGCTCATAGTAAAGCAGCTGCTCCCCACATATTTCTGAGTAAACAGTGGTGTAGGGGGTACAGTGCTAGATTTGGCATCAAGAAGACCTGAGTAACTTTGGGAAAAGTCACATGACTTCTTAGCTTAAGTCCCCTTAGTACTTTCTCCTTACTTCCATCTCAGTCCTCTTCACTTTTGGAAGCAGCTTAGACACTGTCTTTCTTGATATCCTCAACTACTAGATCCAAGCTCCCAAATTACCTTAAATTTGACTATTTTAGGTGTGAATGTACTCATCAGTTTTATATTCTCTGCACATTATTTGTACTTGTCTCCATTAGGATTGTGAGCACCTAGCCAGAAGGGATGGTAATAAGGTTGTTACAAGGATCAAATGAGACAACATAGGAAGAGAGCTTTGCAAATTTTGTGCTATGCATATATAGTTATAAATATAAGATATATTGTTTTAACTGACACGTTAGAAAAGGGTTTGATAACTGACAAACGTACGCAGGATATGCTGCATACATACACACACGTGTTAGTTACAAAATTGCTTACATATGTGTACTTTGCTACATGCCTGTAAGCTATCAAACCCTTTCCTTTCTCCCCAGGGGAGTCTGCAGAAAGGCAGAAAGGCCCCCAAAGAGAAGCCAGCATTCACCCCTTAAGTCACAGGGCAAACTACAGGTCGAGTACAGGCGGCCCCACTCAGGGTAAAGAAAAGCAGAAACGGGAGAAGCCAGGAGGCTGGAGTCCACAAACTGCTGTCCCCGGCCCCCTCCCGGCCCCGGACCGAGTCACCTGAGGCTTCTCACATCCCCACACAGGCCGCCGGGGCCGTCGCAGCCGCCCCCTCTTCTTTCACCGTAGAGCCGGAGCTGGGGTCCGGGGCAGCGGCCGCACGCACTGCCTCCTCCATCAGGGAGCGCCAATCTCAATTAGAGCCTCCAGGCAGTACAAATCACAGAGGCCGCCACCGCCCGGGGCAAGTGGAAAGCAGGAGAGGAACCGGCGGAAGCTTCCGGGCAGGCGCCTGCCGAGTGACGCAAGACACCGCCGGAGTCTCCTCTGGAGCACGCAGCACGTCGTCCACGCAATACGCAGTACGTAAAACGTCGCGCGTAAGCTTCCGTATCCCTACCACTGCTTCTTTCTTTCCGCAGATTGTTCTGTCGTTTTCTTGCTTCACTTGTTTCCTGTATTCGAGCGGATTTTTGTAGGCCTCGAGCGAACTGCCAGGGAGCAGAGAGAAGCCAAAGAGGATGGGAAAGAGTTGCCAGGATAGGGGAACAGTAGTACTTAAAGGTCTTCCAAGCTTCACTCTTTGACTACTACCCGTACGGGGCCCGGAGCCCTAGGGAGGGAGGATTCTGGAGCTCTCGAACGCATGCGCTTCCGGGGAAGAGCCACGTGACCATCGAACTCTGGCCTCTGGGCGCGTGGGAAGTGTGGACTGGTCTACAGTTGTTAGGTCCGTAATTGCCAAAACTAGGCAGATTTTTTTGCGGCTTAAAACTGATAACTCAGACGAGACAGAGGAACGTGAAGGGAATAAAATGAAATCATTATCGTGGACGACATAAAAATTCATTATTTTTTTTAGTTAGCAGCCCTTTATTTGGCAGTAAACGAAACGCAGTCATATCTATTACAAGTCGGTGGGGGGATAACTTGTCATTTTTTGTTATAGCTTTATTTAATAGCATTTTATTGCTATATGGATGCTTGAGGGTTGTACTGAACATTTAGACAAGAATAAGAAACATCTTAACAATGGCTAATTTCAGTTAATAGTTCTCATCAAACAAAACATAATTTTAAGAGTAGTATAGTCATTAAGTACAAACACGGAATGACATCACCAACAATGCTCACCTATAACCACGGTGTCCATAGCGTTCAAAACAAAACACAAAAAGTCTTTTTTTTTTCAGATCCGGACAAGCAACAAGGTCAGAGGAAACATTTAAAGCTGGAGGCTGCTGTTCCATACCCTTCCTCTCTGCTCAGGATAACCCGCTTGTGCCATTTTCCAGCTCAAAGCACTTTAACAACTCCCTGGTGTCTTTACAATAAAACAAATTCCTCTCTTTACCTTTTAAAGCCCTTCACAATTCATTTCTAACCGAGGGCCTTACTACTCCTATTTCGCATTACTTTTCCTCATGTACCTTTTTTGTTCATTCGGTTCCAATTCTTCATGATCCCATTCCAGATTTTTTGCCAAATACGGTGGAACAGTTAGACTTTTCCTTCTCTAATCCGTTTTACGGATGAGGCAAACAATTAAGTGACTTGCCCATTCTCACAGCGAGAAACTGTCTGAGGTCAGATTTAAACAAAATTAACCTAGTTGATGTTTCCCATACATGAAATCCTGATAAGGATACAAATCTGTTTAAAAGTATATTCTGTACATTGTTGCAATCAAATGGAGCAAGTGGATTCTCCCTGCTTAAGTTCATAATGCATATTATAAATGTTTCACTGATATGTATTCTAAATTGCAATAAAGTAAGTTTGCTTATAGTGACAGTTTGGCATCAGAAGTGTAATGTTCCAAGCTTGAAGAGATTAGAAACTCCTTCTCTCTGCCCAATCTTCCTGGTATCAGATTTAAAAGCTTTTAAGTGAAGGAAGAAGAGGAAGGATTTTGTTTATATAGCCCCTACTCCAATCCACAGGCATTGTACTAAATGCTTTTTGTAAATATTATCTCTTTTGATCTTTATACTTTCCTGGGAGCTAGAGAAGATTGTTGTCCATTGGACTTCTCACCATTCTAAGACTTGGGATTGCCCTTTTCTGCTTGGGGGCTTAGTTAAAAAAAAAAACCAAAAACAACTCGGATTCCTGTTATTCTGTTTCTATTCTAAATCCAATTTATTTTAGTTATTTTCTCTTTTGTGTCAGCAAGGGAATCTGTCTTATTGCCTCCATTAACTTGTGGGAGAGTTGCTCTGATTAATTTTATCTAGCTGTCCCCTTGAGTCAGTGAACTGTTGAAAGTTGTTGCAGTCTCTTTGGAAGGAACGGTTATACTGTATAATAATTTCCTCACCCTCCTCATATTTCTCTGGGGTTTTGTTCTTAGCAGAGCCCTCCTACCTGAAATAGGGAGGGAAACCTCTCCACAATAGGCCTCCAGCTCCTTATACGTCTTACCCATTACATCAGAGAATTTTTCTGGCTTAGCTTTATTACTGTCAGTTGCTTGAAATAGGCACTCCTATAGCTGGCTAGAATCTGCAAAATGAAGCTCAGACATCAAACCTGATGATTTTTGTTATTGTTGTTGTTTTTTCCCTTGCACTGATGATTAACTGGTTAGTGATAAAAGAATTTCTGGCTCAGTTTTATTACCTCTATTTTACTTGAAGAGCATGTTAGCTATGACTCTTATGTTAATGATTAGTCTGCCCAGGGTTTATTATTTTTTATTATTTATACTAGTTTATTATTTGCACTAGTTTATTTTTTAACATTTATTAATATTCAATTTTTTAAAAAGTTAACATGGTTACATGATTCATGCTCCTACTTTCCCCTTCACACCTTGCCCTCTCCCTACCCCTGGCCGGTGTGCATTTCCACTGGTTTTAACATGTGTCATTGATCAAGACCTATTACCAAATTGTTGATCATTGCATTGGTGTGCTAGTTTCAAATCAAAATTCCCAATCATGTCTGCCTCGACCCATGTGTTCAAGCAGCTGCTTTTCTTCTGTGTTTCCACTCCTGCAGTTCTTCCTCTGAATGTGGGTAGCATTCTTTTCCATAAATCCCTCAAAATTGTCCAGGATCATTGCATTGCTGCTAGTACAGAAGTGTTTTACATTCTATTTTACCACATGCACTAGTTTATTTTTTAACAATATTATTTATCAATAAAATCTTCCTCTTCTGCCATTATTCTTTGATATATAAATCTTTATCTTATCTGTCTGCCTTTTAAAAACTTTCATATTGGAAAATGCCTTTTGATTGGGGAATGGCTGAACAAATTGTGGTATCTGTTGGTGATAGAATACTATTGTGCTAAAAGAAATAATGAACTGGAGGAATTCCATGTGAACTGGAATGACCTCCAGGAATTGATGCAGAGTAAAAGGAGCAGAACCAGGAGAACATTATACACAGACAGATACACTGTGGCACAATCAAATGTAATGGACTTCTCTACTAGCAGCAATGCAGGACAATCCAGGACAATTCTGAGAGATTTATGAGAAAGAATGCTATCCACATCCAGAGAAAGAACTGTGGGAGCAGAAACACAGAAGAAAAATAACTGCTTGGTCACATGGTGCAATGGGGATATGATTGGGGATGTAGAATCTAAATGATCACCCTAGTGCAAATATTAATAATATGGATATAGGTCTTGATCAATGACACATGTAAAACCCAGTGGAATTGCACATGGACTATGGGAGGAGGTGAGAGGAGGGGAGGGAAAGAACATGAATCATGTAACCATGGCAAAAAAAGCTCCTAATTAAATAAATAAGCAAACTTAAAAAATATTTTCATTATGTTGGTCCTGCCTACGTACCTAATTCTATATAAGGTTGATAAACAGTTGCTTGGGGTCTATTGGTTTTTATATAACAATTTATGCTATAAGCATATTATACTTTTTTTACATGTTTCTGCATATTCATGAGTATGTTTGGCAGCAATAACAAATCCTTGGACAATTTTCCTATTACCATGTAACAAATTAGTTGCTGTGAAATTTTAGAAATGAAATATTTTTGGCAATATCTAGATTTTTAAAAATCAATTTGAACAAATTTTAATATCCTTTTTTCATTCTAATCTTGGTTCCTTAAGGTGAAAATGATTACAAAACAAAGATTAGGGGAGGGAGTTCTGTCTTTCTTTCCTCTTCTGTGATATTACCTAGAAAAATGAAAAGGAAGCAAGACTTATTGCATAGATGAGACCCCTACCATGAAGAAGAAATATTCCTAATCAAATTAAAATTGTCAATCAATTAATAAACATTTATTAAGTGACTACTATGTACTAGACATTGTACTAAATGTTGGAGTAAGGTTCACAAAATCTGTACACTATATAAAGTTTTTATATGTGTTGAATTTATGATGATTTTACCATGGATTAAGTTGGATAAAGAAAAAATGGGGATGAAATTTTGTACTTAACCTGACATTCTTTTCTGACATGATGCTATTAGAGAGGTATAAACCATAGAATAAAATAGTTTCTCTGTTTACCTTATATGTGAAACAAATATTTCTTTATTTGTTATATCTCCCTTGGGAAGAAAGATTTTGTTCAGTATAGAATAATGATATTTTTCAATTTTGTTGTTTTTTTTAAAAGAAAGCAATAATCTCCAGTTATTTTGCTATGTTCAAGAAATAAATTAATCCTTTACATTCCCCACCCCCATATTTTGTTGAAACAATGAACTGAATATTTTCTTTGAAATAAAGATGTATAAAGTATAATGTTTTAACTACAAGTCTTAATATTAAGTCTATCTGAGCCCATAGTAATCTTTGAAAGTGAAATTCTTATATGAGGCAATGATAGGAGAATTTAAACGCTGATACTGAGTAAAGTCCTTTAAAATGTTCTAAACTCCATCAGTAATAATTGGAGGAATGCAAATTAAAAGAACTCTGAGGCACCATTTCATATCCATCATATTGTCAACATTAATTAAATTTAAAAAAAAAAACGCTTGAGAGGCTGTGGAAAAACAATTATAGTAATATACAGTTGGTGGAGCTATGAATTGATCCAATCATTCTGGAAAGCATTTTAGAATTAGGACCCACAAGCTATTAAACTACGCTTACCCAACCCTTTGATCCAATGATAATTACTACTGTCTATAACTCAAAGAGATCAAAGAAAAAGCCCCATTTAGACATACTGACTGGGAAATAAACACAGAACTATTAAATAGTCAGAAAAACCACTCTTTAATTAAGGACAGGGGTCACAGGGATTAGTAGGCCTCTACACAGAGCTGCGAACCACACACCTACACACACCTACACAAAGTCCACGGATTGACCACTGGGTGCTCCAGGCCCTGGCCCTTGGGAGTACCACCTCGCTAGATAACGACTCCAAGGAACAAAAGAAATTGGGGAACCTTTATACCATCTGGGGAGATCCAGGGGCAAGGAAAGATGATTGACATTACCATAGCTACAAGGAAATGGGAGTGTTCAAACTATACTGACAGGATACAATCAAGCTTGGGAAAGGAATCATAGCTAGAGGATAAGGTGTAAGGGAAGGAGCTATCTACAATGGATACTAAAAGGTGGTCCCTACCCAGATGTGGGTCTTTCCTGGGAAAGGGTCTCTGATACAATGGGGAAGACTACTTTTGGATCCATTATTCAATCTGAAACTGCTAGCTTGAGATTCCCTTTAGGGTAGATTTTCACAGGAACAGGGAACAAGTACAAGCTTTGGGGTCTCCAACTTACAAGCTAGTTCTAAAACTTGAGGTTCATCATTGTGGCCACCAGGCCACAAGTTTGGGGTCTCTAGATTCCACACTGACAGACAAAAACAAAAAAATTATAAAGCCCTTTAAACTTATAGTCAAATTATAAAAGGGAATAGTGCTCCTAGTTTTGAAAAGATAACATATTTGTCTTTAGAATTTAGCTTCTTCAAATAACAACTATCTTAAGTATCCATGACTTAAGATATTGTAGCAATACCTATAATTAACATTACCTGAAAGACTATTTCATTTTTTATGCCAAATAATAATACATAATAAAATAAAACATTCATAGATATCACCCCAACACCCCTCTCTGAAAATAATTTAGCTATTGGTCTTGTGAGAGAAAGGCTAGCTCTTTTGAAAGAAAAAATTAGGGAATTCAATGCTACTCTAATAGAATATAGTAAATGAAACAATAAACTGAATTGAAAAGAGGTTCCAAATTACTATGAACAGCAGTGTGTTTATGCACAGACTTCCTTTACCCAGAAGCTAATAATGACTGCCTTGGGGCAGAAGTGCAAGGGAACCTATTTGCTCATCCTTCCAGGTGATAGACTGACTTCCTGAGAATAGAGTTCCCCAGGCCAAGAGATTGTAGCAATCTAAAGGGCAGTGGTTGAGTATCTTGGAGAAGCACATGGAAGTTACACAGAATCAGTTTTGTGGCCAAAGGGAATTAATGGAAAATATTCCCGAATCTCACCCTCCTTAATTTAGAAGACTGGAGGGTTTTGATTTCCTAGGCAACACAGCCTTCTCTCTAGAAAAGGATGATATTTTAAAACTATGACAGCCTGGGAAATTGCCTTGAGTAACCCCAAGTTCAAGAGTTTGGAGATCTGGTCTTCTAGACCAGGGATTCTTAAACTTTTTTTTTGTATCATAAACCCCTTTGGAAATCTGGTGTAGTCTATAGATCTCTTCTCAGAATCACATTTTAAATGCATAAAATAAAATACATGGGATGAAAAAGGAAACTATATTGATATGTAGTTATTGAATAATTTTTTAAAAGATCTTAGACTCAGGGTTAAGGACTTCTTTTCTAGAGAGAGAAGGGATGTCCTTGAACAGAATTCCTCTTGGAAAAAGAAAAGCATTACTCACATCACTCTCCCCCCACCCACCCCAAGAGCTACAGAATCACTAAGAGACCAAAGCCATTAAGAAAGGAAAAAAGGAATCTGGGCCTTGATACCTCTCAGTTTTAGAAGGTCCAGATATATAAGAGGGTTGTTTATCCCACAGGTGCAATGTTTACTTTCTGGGAGGAGTCCAAATGACAGTGGCCTGTCTGAGTCTGAAGCCAAATATAGGACCTTCTGGGAAAGATAAAGATTTGGTGGAACGTCAAGTGGTAATTCTCTCCTGGCAACTTCAAGTTCTCTTTCTTAGGGAGATTAAGTCATTAGGCATTGTTGAATTGGCAGAACTTTAGGATCCTACTGGAAAATGTGATCCCCTAAGGAGGAAGAGTTTTGTTCATTGTTTTGGGGTCATTTGGAGAGTTTTGTGTGCTTTCTGTATCTGTTTAGGGGGTCCACTGAGCCCTTCATACTTTCTGTATATTCTATATTCTGTGGGATTAAATAAAGGCTATTCTGTCCAATTTGCAAGTTATTTTGAGTACTTTTACAAAAGCTGGAAACCCTTTTACTCACTTATATGGAAATTAGAAAAAAAAAAACATACATAAGATATATTGGGAATTTCCCAGAATTAACTACTGGTGAGGCAATAATGAGCCAAAAAGAAAAATACCTTTTGAGTAGAGTTTGAACCCAGTCTATGTAAGTGCAAGGATATAGGGTACATAGATATCAGGGTAGATAACATTCAATACAGGTCCATTTCAGAAGTAAATTTATTGCCCTGAATAACTGTGATGAATTTACATTTTTAAAAAATGAAGTGAGTAAGATATGTATCTAAGGAAGGCAAGAAGAAGGCAGTTACTGAGGGCTGAGCGGAAATTAATAAAATGGAAGATGAATCATTAGGAAACCAATGGATGAAACTAAATTTTTAAAAGACCAATTAATAAAAAATCAATTAATTTTATTTTTAAAGAAAAATCTTTTATCATACTTAGAGTTGGAAAGGCAATCATAGTAAATGCAAAATAAATTGAGGAAATTATCACATTTTACTAATACAGCTTTTTTCCCAACAAAATTGAGGAATATGTTATACAGAATATATTTTATATTGTATATACTGAGGATATATTATACAATAACAAAGCATTGACCCTAGGAATGGGAAAAGGAGAAAATTCATGCATGACATTCAAATTAATAGGAAAAGGAAAAATAATTCCTATTCCAATGAATATGCAGGTGAAACTGTGCCAACATAAATTCTAATAAATGCTTGCTTGCAAAGGCTCCAGGCATAGACCTGGTGACAGATTGTCAATTGGTTGAAAACCAGTCTAAGTGAGCATTGAGAATCTCATCACCAGAAAGAAGATTGACCACCAGGTGATGAATATTTTTTTAGGTAATGGTAACCCCTGAAATGGAAAGCATACATACATATGACACACACCTATATTTATATGTTTCCATATATGAACACACATATACACTTGTGTATATATGGATAGGTGTATATGTGTATAGAAGAAAACTATAACAGTTCCTATGTGGCTGAATGAGGGCATTGACAGTAGCAATTTGAATGAGGGCATATCATATGAATTTTAAGAGTTAGAAAATGAGACAATAAGTGTCTCTTGCTAGATGAGTTTTGGTGAATTGTTCCCCCTCTATTTATTCTTTGTTATAAAAGATGGCTTCCTTAGAGTTTGAGAAAGTACTAAATTGAAAAATATGGGTGATAAAAAGACAAAAGATGCTTTTTTAAACCCTTACCTTCTGCCTTAGAATTTCTAAGGCAGAAGAGTGGCAAGGGCTAGGCAATGAGGGTTAAGTGACTTGCCTAGGGTCATACAGTTAGGAAGTGTCTGAGTTTATATTTGAACCCATGACCTCCTGTCTCTGGGGCTGGCTCTCAAAAGACAAAAGATGATGATAAAAATTTATTTTCAAAATAATATCCATTTGAATTTCTAAGTTTCCATTTTACATAGAGTGGTCTTTGGAAAAGGGTATGGGATTTGGAGTCAGGGAACTTGGGTTCAAATTCCAGCTCTTCTTTAGTTTCCTCATCTACAAAATAATAGAAATGTTAGACTATGATCTCCAAGACCCCTTCTGACCCTAAATCTATAATCCTAATATCTGGCCACAAAAATCTTTCCAAATGAATGATTATACAGAAACAAAGCATCCACACTAGGAATGGCAAAAGGAGAAAATCCATGCATAAGTTTTGATTATCCAAAGGAAATTTATTAAAGGCTGTTCTGTCCAGCGTAAGGAGGGGTTACAGACCAAAGGTAGGATGCTAAATGCTCAAAATCTGTGTCCAGCTCTGTGGTGCTTTGTAAGAAAGCTTCCAACATGGCTTCCCAGTGTTCTCTTTTTCGACCAAAAAAACATCTCTTTGCTTACGTTACATCGGTTTTTTTCAGGAATCCAGGACAGGGATTGGAAAGTTCAAGAATGAAAGACTTTAATCAGCTTCCTTTTCCGTTTATGGACTTAGGATATTGTTTCTATCACATGACTGAATTTTCTAGCTACATCATGTACATCATGCTCTAACAATTGTACTTTGACATCTTCACTTCATTTCCAATGTTAATTCTAATATCTCTTTCCTGTCTTGAAAGTGCTAGAATTGTTTTTAGGGTGAGTGCTTCTAATGTTCTCTGTTGAGTATTACATTGGCTCTTGATTTAATGCACTTTATTTTGCTGAGGAAAAACTCTTCTGTGCCTATTCCTTCTAGCATTTTTTATAATAAACAAATTATGAAGGCTTTTCTTGCTTCTATTGATATAAAGTTATGGTTGTTTAAAAATAGCTTATGTAAAGTAAATATATTGATGAGTTTTATTCCTTCATCTCACCTGACTAAATAACTAAACAAAAATAATGTACTTCTGATTTCATGTGTATGTATGTATGTATGTAGAAAGATATAAAACATTTATGCTTAATTTTATAATACATTTGATGTGTTTTGTGTAATTTTCTTTTTTTGTGCATGGGACTGACTGGAATTTTGCTTTATATTAATATTCTAAAACAACATCAAACAACAAGAAAAAAAGGTATAATTTTGGGTTTAAAATTTTTTTTTTAATTTTTTACTTCCTTGAGGTTTACTTGCATTATTATTGATAGAGAAATTGTGCTTTGGGGAGTGTCATCTGCTTTCTCTTTCTCCTCTTTAAAAATATTGTTTTTGTTACTCATTTCTGATTTTTTGGACATTTGGCCTTTCTGTTTGGATCTTTTATTGTTCCTCATACTTTTGTTAATTACAATCTATATTTTTATGCCAAAGAATTTTATTTTTATGTTATAGGTAGTCAATATTTGCCTTATATTTTAATATTTTTTTAAATTTTTCTTTTTTTATCAGTATAATTTATTTACAAGTGTCTTAGCCCCTTCTCTCCCTCTGCCCACATCAGAGCAGGCATTAAGGTTTTATATTTTTCAACATAGACTATAGGCACACCAAATCTTAATTATGTTATTATTTTCATTCATCAATTTCCTCTTCTGGAGTTTGTAGGAATTTCTACTTGTGGCTATTGATGAGTTTGTTTATGTTTTCAACGAATATACTTTTGTTTATGGGATAAATAATTTAGGGTTTTAATACTATTTTTTGTATAATTTCTGTCCAACTTAGGCAGTTTTTCATATTATTTTTTAAAAGTCCAATTCATTTGATATAGTCTTTTTTTTTGAGGCTATAAAATTTTGTCTTTATAATTATGTAATTATATGCTATGGTGTGTCATATTTATGATTTCCTCATTGATGTACTGTATATTCTGTCTGCCACATATTACTAGGTTTCACTCTTTATTTTCTTAATTACATCCTTGAATCGCATGCCTAACTTCTTTTTTCTAAGAAATTTGTATTTGTTATTGTCAGCTCCAGATAAAAAGGGACAGTAGGGGATGACCTTATGCATATTTGGGTGTTGAGATGAGGGAGAAATTTTCAGGATTGTCTCATCTGTGAGTATGCACGAAATTGTATGGAAACATGTCAAAGACACCTTAAAGTCACACAGACATTGAGGTAGTGGTAGAGGTAGATGGCCACCGTGTAAGGAAGCTTTAGAGCACAATGTCAATGGAAAAGCCACATTCCAGGAGTTGTGGCAGTATCTATAGTCTCACCCATTCTTGGTTTTTTACTTGGTCCTTCAGTTCAGTTTTTTAATTATGGGCAACCCCCCCCCCAATACTGTTCTTTCCCCTCCTTCCTTTGTGGTAGGGGATAAGGGAAGGATCAGATTGAGTTTTTAGATCTGTGAGGTGTATAGAAGCTCTTGGATTCTTCCCATTTTCTCATCTTCAAGGAATTCTGATGATGGAATTTGTAGCTACGAGGAGCATTGAAGAACATTTTGAAACATTTGTTTTTATAGATGAGGAAAATGGGGTTCAGAGAGATTAAATATTTTACTGAAGGTCACCAAGCTAACAAACAGAAGAGCTAGGAATGTAAACCCAGATTATGTGACTCAAAATCTAGGGTTCTTGTCTCCACAACTGACTCTCTTCAAAGCCTTACCCTTTGGTAATATTTATGAATTTGTACCTTCTTTTTTCCCTTTGTAAATCCTAGAAAAAAATTGTGTATGGGGGGTAATGTTTTAGTAAGAAAAAAAAGAGGACAATAGTGTTATGGTTATTTAGCTATGATAGCAACAGGAAAGAGAGGAAAGATAATTAGGGGTTAAGTATTTCTGTATCTACAACAGATGCACAGTTTGGCACCTGGCCTGTTTTTGAAGTTTTTCCAGTTTGGTAGGATTTGCCAGGACTTGAGTTTCATTCCATTCACACAGCCTTTGAGAACATAGAGTCAACATATAGGATAATCAGCTTAGAGCTGGAAGAAACTTCAGGGGCCATCTAGTCCAACCCCTCATTTTACAGGCAAAGCAACTTGGGCTCAGAATGCTTAAAGAGTGTGTCTATGTTCATACAGCTAGTTATCATTTGAGGAACATTTGAAACCACATCTTTTGATTCCAGAGCTAGTAGTCTTTCCACTATACCACACTGTCTCTATGAAAAAAACAGGTGAAAGATTTAAAAATAATAATAATTTAGTGGTTCCAGAAAGGTTTAGCCCAAGAACAAATAAATCTCTTTGCTCCAATCTCATTCTCTAGAATCAATGGCATTTTATGTTTACACATAAAAATGACTTGTGAGATAGAACAGATACTTAAAAGCTGTGCCATTTACCTTGAGCTTTTAAAAAATATGTAATATAAAATATTGTCCAAATATATCAAAACAAGTAAATATAGTGTTCTTTGGTACCAGAATGGAGTTGTCATTATATAATCTTGAAATGCATATTTCAGTGGTGCCATCCTTTACAGTATAATTTAGACATAAATTCAACCTGAATTAATTCCTCACATACAAATATAAAAAGCAAGATACTTTATAATGAAAATTTCTAGCAAAGAATTTATGTAATTTAGATCTTGTGCCTATAGAAATACTTTAGGCATAAAAACAACAAAACAAGTGTCAGCTAGAAATAAGTTATTTTATTTTAAAACACATTACAGGATAATAAATAATTTATTGGAAAACTTAGTAAATAGCCTTTTATAATTTACATGAGGCAACTACCACATGCCAAGACTATCTTTAAAAAGCAAAAGATTGGTGAGAATTCTTAGCCATTAACAAATGTATATACAGTATTTGGAGGCTAATAAAATAGGTCTTTTTGATCTCCTTTGATGCAACCACACTAAAATAGCATCTATGTAACCAAATACAATTATGCCTTTTTGGGTTCTAGACTACTGCCTCCCCCTTCATGTTTTACATTCCAATTTTCAAAAAGATATTAGTTTCATTTTTTAAAAACCACATTCAGGAAGTTACTGTGTAAACAGCAGCTTTCGCCTGTCAAATTGCAAAACATCTACCTGGGAAAGCATTAGATATATAATTTCTGAGTAACAAAATAAAATAATCTTAGCTTTTCATTATGATAATTTGGCACTAATAATTTAGGAATTTCCAACATTTACTGTAGTGAATGCAAAATACATCAGAAATGTGTGGGAGCAGTGAACACTGTGCTCCTGGATATCAAAGAGTTAATTATAAAGACTGAACTCCTTGAAGGCAAGACTTTAAGCATAATTAATTACAAATTGTTCTAACAGGAAATTTCAACATCTTTTTACAGGTTATAAATTCTCTAGAGAACACAAATCTAGGTAGATTTCAAAAGCCTATAAAGACCTCTGTTTAAGTTAGAAGATCAGAGTGGTTCATCATGCAAACAAAATCTGACTTTTCAGTGCAATTCTTTTTTTAATTTATCTTGAGACCTTTAATAATAATAATAATAATAATAATATAAAACCCTTCTTTTTGGGGAAAAGAGGAAAATTAAAGCTTTCTATTTTTATATAAACAATCACTTTCTTTTCCTTTCCAGTGCTCAAAATTATAAATCAATCATATAAGGAGACACTTTGTCAAGTTGCGATTTGATTTTGTCATTGAATATAGCATTTTTATTCTAAAGTTATCAAAATACTCCCAAATGTGAATCAAGCCTCAAAACAACTTATGTGAAGAATTATCCCCATTTGACAGATGGTAACCTGAGGCACAGAGATAACTTAACTTTCACAGGGTTGCACAAGTCACTGGCTTAAAATAGGATAAACAAACAAATAAACTCTTATTCTCAGTTCTATGATCTATGGCCTAGTCATACTGAATTTCATACCAGTGACATTAATTAAAAGATTCATACTCTACAGAATACCTGGTAACTGTTATAGAAATTTTGATTGTTCTATGGAAACACAAGTTTTTTGTATGCAAATTTAACTTGTTTAAAACACAAGTGTTTGTGTTGCTTTAGTCACATGCTGGGAGTTTATATGAAAAAACAAAACAAAACAAAACACCAACCCTCAAATATTATTAGGCCAATCCTTATTTCTATTCATACTAATCCTTATCTTTTCATATACACAATGGAGGAATAATAATCTAGCTTTATTTATAAAGCTCAGCTACACTAAAGAGAATATCCTAAAGACTTATCCCACAGTAAAAGCAACATAACATACTTCTAAGGAATATAAAATAGGGTCGAGGTATATTATACCATCAACTCTCTTATCTTGAGACAATGTTCCATTTACAAATTCTGAATCTTTTTTCTTTTGGATTCAGAAATGATACAACCCTTGCACTTAAATATGAATATAAATAAACCCTAAAATAATCAAAGATTGCTTTTCCAAAGGGAGGAAGACTAAGTGTTAGGAGTCAATAGTGTACTTTTACTCCCTGAGATGGCAGGACGTGAATATTAGATCAAAATCTGCTTAGTGAGCAAATTACTTTCCAAGTGTCAGGTACTTTGGGAGGTGCAGTCATTTCTTTCAGGACAGAAAGCCACAAAAGTTAAAGCCTGTTAAGCCTAAATCAGGATAACAGAGTTATCAGATGGTTTAGGTCTCTAAAGAAACACACTCCTTTCCTTTTCTGCTTTTCTGAAAATCATTTTAGATACTGAGAAAGGAAGCCATCAAAACATATTTACTCTTAGTGAGTAGATATCCTCCTCCCTCAAAGAATATGACTATTTTTACAGCCTGGGAGCTTTACCTTTTTAAATGATAATAAAATTGCCTTAAAACTAATACATCTCAAAAGTACTTAACTTATCCTTAGAAAGTAATTCATTCATCTGGCAGGACCTATCTATTATTTATTAAGTGTTCACCTGTTGTGGGATAAAGAAGATGAAAACTGACAGCACATTTTAACAGTGACATCTTACACCAGAAAATAGACATAGGATCATGGAATGCAAAGAATATGGCTCAAGAAAAGAATAAGAGAGCTTGGGTGAAAAGGGGAAGAGAGCCACACATAAAACACAGAAAAAAGAAGGCAAATTATAGACTTGCTAAATGGGAACTACAAGTATATTGCTTATTGCTAAACCAATAGCAAAACATATCTTTCACTATCATTCTATTCTGAAAAGGTTGTGGTTACAGTGCAAGTGATGAACAAGGCCACTAGAAAATCATGGATTCCTTCCCGAAGGCTCTAGATTTTGTCATTCCCATTGTGGTCTAGATGCATATTTGGCAGTTAGCAGGCTGCCTTTTCTCTATAAAAAAGGAAGTGAGAATGCAGAAAAAACTGTTTTGGTGTGGCCTATCAGCTTGGGGTCTGAAGAAGGCTCCATCATGGTCCTAACATTTCATAGAAAAAAATAGGATTAAAAAAAAAAGTTGAAAACAAAAAAATTAAGATGAGGGAACAAGGCACCATCCAGGCAGGAGGACAATTGTCCCTTTAAATGTGTATCAATATGAAAACTAAACATTCTAATCTAATTATAATTTCAGCCAAAAAACCTTAAAGATGCTCAGAAGGTGAGAGGTGTCTCTATAAGGGTACAATGGTAATGATTTTAATTTTTATCAAAGGAAAAACAGAAGAAAAAACATATTATGGTGCTACAAATTATCATCCCACTTAATGCTAGTGCCTTCCTTTTAATATTATCCCCATTTTATACTGTCTATATCTTATGTGTAAATTGAATGTTTTCTCTTCAATTAGTCTATGAGGTCTGTGAGAACAGGGCTGTTTTTTGCCTTTCTTTGTATTCTCAGTGCTTAGGTGAGTGACTGGCATATTGTAGGTGCTGAATAAATGCTTGTTGAAATTATTTTACTTCGAAAATGCATTTTCTTCCCAAATAATTACAAAAGAGAAGGTACTGAAATAAAGCTATTTCTCTTTCTGGAAAGGCTCAACTCTGAGAACTGCCCTAATTTTTTCTACCTATTCCACAAGTTTTAATTAAAATTAAAATACAACGATTCTATGCATTTCCCCATTCTATTTCTACATCAATTTTAAATTAACAAACTACAGAAGACTGCTTGAAATCAGATGTTATTTGCCTTGAACTAAGCTTCAAGGTCACCTGATAGATTTTTTTTTTAACTCAATAGTCTTCCTAAAGGACTAGTCATATTAACTTTGTATGATTTGGCCAAATAGGAGTATGCTAACAAGATACTTTTAGTATAAACCAGGATTTAAACCGTCACTGGATCAGAGGTATTGCAGAGAAGGGGTGGGGGAATCTGTTTAGAATTAGTCTAGTACCCAAGTACTAGTGTTTAATTTTTATTTTGACATTTAGTGTTGCACAAAATCGCAGGAAATTATATTCAAAATGTCATTCCTAAACTCCAAAGACATTTCTAATTCTCGAGTAAACTATAATAAAGTATACTAAATTTTAGAAGCTTCTTCATTCCTTAGACACCAGGTATGACAAAATATAAAGGATTTTTATACCACACATGAACATCCTCCTCAAATTACAGTTGTATCATAAAAGGAAAATATTCTATGTCTAAGAGAAGTGAAAATTTTGCCAATAAGACCTGTTCTGGAATTTGAACACATGAAACTTTTTATCATGATTATTGATTAGGGTTTGCATTCCTAAATATTTTGTGCTAAATCACTAACTCCCTCTAAAAGTTAAATAAAATATTCCTTAATAGAAATTGAACATTTATTGTAGATCAGTTAACAATAACAAAGAATGAAAACCTTTAAAAAAGATCCATCACAATATTTCTACCCTTATTCACAAATCACTTCTATAAGATGTATTTTAATAACATTTTCTTTACATTAAATAGTGGTCTAATTTTATTTATTCTCTCTATCAAGTTTCCTAAACTTCCATAGCCCAGTTAATTAACAAGACTTTTCAGTTGACATTTTTTTGTTTCTTTATATTTTTTTGCCATTTACAGGTAACTTTGATCCTAGAAAGAGGCTCTGCAGTCAGAAATTTGTAATTTTCTCTATCCTAGATCTTTATTTTCTATATTTGTTTCATTAAAATGTCACCCAACGATGCAAGCGACAGTTTGCTGGGACTTAATATCATATAATTGGTCTCATTTAATTTAGTATTACTAGTTACAGAATAGTAAATATAATCAATAGACTGGTATAGTGAAGTGCTAATTTGCATTTGCAAAGTCTAATGAATGAAAGGTTAGAAGAGTAAGAATGTTCTACTATATGAGACAACAATTTCTCTCATCTGTGGTCATCAATTTTTGCTATGAACTCTTTAGAATATTTATGTTGCAAATGCTCTAATATAAACCAGCTTCCTTCCCAGTTTATAGAAATTTGCTTTAGCTTAATTTTTGTCCTCCCAACTTTTTTTTTCAGTGTACTCCATCTCAAGGGTAGTTTGCAGTTTTCTCTCTCTTGAAAGCATTATTATCTAGCAAATAAGGAGTTATTTCTGAAAAGCCATTTATTCAAGATACACATTTCTTTCTGAAAAAAACAAAACAAAACAAAACATTACCCTACAGAATCAAAGAACTTAGGGCTAGAATTTGGAATTGATGTTCGTTACGATAAGTTGGACTACATGTTCATGTATGCCCAGTTGTCTACAGTCTGGTGATAATGACATACTTAAGAAATTCAAATAGCCTTGAAGTGGTTTTAGCATTTGACTACCTTCCCAGAAACATATTGCTTTTTCTGGATGATTTATGCATTTAAAATATGAGAACATCCATAGAAACTGTATTCTTTTGTGTAATAAGTTATTTTTAAAAAAAGAAGTTAAGTTTTCATTAGCTCAGTCAAATTAAGGGGTATTTTTAAAAGACAAAGGCACTGAAACATTTAAATTCTTGATACCTATTTGCAAATAAACAAGTATGTCTTTTCTTTGCCATTTCCCTCCCCAATGTTTGCCATTAACTGATCTTGGAGACCTACTTTTTAAAAACAGGATTTTTAAATTAATTTTTAGTGGTTGTCTTTTATTTGAATAGATACCTGAATTTTATGTCAAAGACACATACATAATTCAGAAAGACAAATGTGGAAGTGGTTACTCAACTGCTGGGTTTCAAGTCTACAGTCCAATGAATACTTTATGTCCTTTTCTAATGTATGTATATAATAAATGAGAACATTTAGCATCTTAAGAAGAAAAGGGAGCACCAACTTTTTTTTCTATTTAAATTGGCTTTTAAACTTTTTTTTTTTTTTTTTTTTAAGGAAATGACATTCTCGAAAGCTTCCTGGTTAATGACGATGAGAAACAGAGGACTGGTCAACAGAAAAGTATGATGCCTAGTCTGCCATTCCACAATGCTGAATGTGAAACCTCAGATATTTTTGGAGGGATCTAATTTTCAGGGGAGGCAGTGCATCAGTCTCTATGCTATTTTAGCTCTTGGCCCTTCTGCTGATGATAGCCACTATAGTGCTGATGAATGCCATATGTAGTGGTGATTTTAGGGATATGGACATTTGTTCACTAGGAATTTGACAGAGGCCATCTACTAATTCCACCAACAACACAAACATCTGAGATGTTTATTCATTTTGGTCTCTGCAAACCTAGGTCAAATTCAGGCCAGTAACCATATCCCGTTACCGGTTCCCTGAGCCACCCGATACCCATTAGTGTATTTTAATCAGTTTTCATGTTAGGTTTATTCATCTCCCCAAGGTTGAAATTGAACTCTTTGAAGACTTGTATAAGTACAATGCCAATGGAAACAGTAGTGAATCCACATGCCATTCCCAAGAAATCTACCAGTCCTACATTACTCCATTCCCGAAAGAGAATGGCTGAGGCCAACAAGACCAAAGTGGTGAAGACAACATAATAGATGGCACCAAATACAGATGAATCAAAGCACTCAAGTGCCTTATTAATATACCGAAACTGAATGATGATACTACAGCCAAGTACAGCTAAAAGGACCAGACAAAGGTATAGGGCTCTCTGACTTGACGGATTGTTATGAAAGATATCTTGAGCAGCCAGCCCGATTCCTTTAGTGCTTGGTACAGTGAAACTCCCCAACAATGAGCAAATGCTGATGTACACCATAATATTGGTAGGTCCATGGGCTGGTGCTATCCAAAAGATAAGAAGCAGCAGCATAAGGAGCACTATGCAGAGGTAGCCAACAAACACTGAAAAACAAAGAACATGTTAATTAGAGGACAAAATACAATAAGAATGAATCACACAACACATTTTTTCAATGATAAAAGTAAACATTACAAATCAATGATTAATCAAATCAATAAGGTATGATGCTGGAACATGACACTCTTATTAGATTATAGAAACTGAGGGGATTAGGATGGCAAATGGTTGATTGTAGGAATTGAGTGAACCACACTGACTCTATCGTGTGGACTCAATTTTGGAGCTAGCTCAGTTCCCTTTCCATTCAGTTATGAGCTTCATTTAAATTGTCTTGTGAGAAAAGTTTATTCAATTGTGGCAACTGGGAGAAAACCTTATTGCATTGTGTCGAACCTAGCTGGGAAACTGGACCACCTGTACCTGCAAAGAGACTCTTAATCAAGGACCCAGGCTATGCTGACCAGAAATGCAGTCAGATCCAAAGGCTGATGGAAGGAGTTTTCTCATAATTGTACATCTCAAGCAACACTATGTCTTATCTGAAAATGAATCAATAAGTTATTGTTTCCAGATTCCTTTGATTGTATACAGACACTTGTGGGGAGTGGGATGCTGCTTTCCCTAAATTTAGGAAATTGTACCTATTCACTCCCTATCTCCCAACTTGGAAAGTCTCTTATTTTTCATTCCATTAGAAATCAGATTACCTAATATTGTATTGTTTACTTTTAGTTAATTGGCCTAACTTAATTATTATTTTTTAGTGACATCTGTCTATTTCTTTATTTTTAATTATATATTTATTTTTATTTTGAATATTTTCCCATAGTTACATGTTTCATGTTCTTTCCCTCTCCCCAAGCCCCCCTAACCTCCCTTAGCCAACACACAATTCCACTGGGTTTTACATAACTTGATTATTTTTAATGAATAAAAGTTTGTCTCTGCCTGTATTCAGAGTCCAGCTGAGGAAGGGGCCTGGTCCTTTATTTGTTAGGCAACTGGCATGAATTGCTTAATAAATCAATGTGCTCAGAAGAGTGAACCTTTGCAAGTGATTATAT
>NC_058132.1:481645212-481782400 GCF_016433145.1 Gracilinanus agilis
ATATATATATATATATATGTATGTATAACCCAGTGGAATTGCTTGTCAACTTCTGGACTGGGGAGGTATGAGGGGAGGGAGAAAACATGAATCATGTATAACCATGAAAAAAATGTAAAAATAATAAAAAATTAAAAATAGAAGATTGAATCTTTGTTTCCTTATTCATTCCATCCTTTGCTCATCATAGTAGTACATATAATCCTCTAAACAGATTAATTAAACTTTCTTATTAAGTTCCCCCTTTTCTGTTACATTCTATTCCCATATCATTTCTTGCCTTAGTAGATCTATGATACCATCAGTACTCTTGACTGACACATTACCTTTTTTTTAATTTGGAAAATTTAATTAAATTAATTAATTTAGAATATTTTTACATGGTTAGAAGATTCATGTTCTTTTCCTCACCGTCCCCTACCCCTTCCCATAGCCAATGTGGAATTCCAGTGGGTTTCCATATTATTGGCACTAGGGTGATCATTTAGAGTCAATATCCCCAATCATATTCCCATCAACCCATGTGATCAAGCAGTAGTTGTTCTTCTGTGTTTCTGTTCCCACAGTTCTTTCTCTGGATGTGGATAGTGTTCTTTCTCATGTCACCATTACCTTTTCAATGCCATCTCTTTCCATAAACTTTTCTTATTGTTTTCTCATAAATTCTTCACTGAGGAACTATCCTAACTTTAGAGCCAATTCTTCCTCCCCACCCCCCATTCTCTTTAGTAATATACTTCTCTTTAGTATACAATAGACAACTTGGACTGGCCATTTGTCATGTCTTATTTTCAATATGTGACTAGTACCTTTCTTATTTATGTCATGCATATTCTTAGTAATTATCTTTTATATCGCTTCTCATGCATCATCTATGTTTGACAACATACTCACTATATGTCCATTGCCCTTGGGGTTGGAATTTTAACCTTTCAAATAATGGAATTTAGCGAATTACAGTCATTTTCCAGAAGTAAACTAGTATTAGAAAGTCTTTTATCATGGAAACAGACAGCCTAAGATCACTGAAAGAAATGGACAATTTCCCAAATCATCTCTAGTTTAACCTTCTCAGCTGCTGGCTTAACTTAACCATTTGCTTAAAGTCAGCCGGTGGTACAATGTCTAGAGCACTGGGTATGGCATCAGAAAGATCTGAGCTCAAATACAGCCTTAGACACTAGCTGTGGGACCCTGGGCAAGTCACTTAAACTCTGCCTCAATTTTCTCAAATAGAAAAATGGGGATAATAATGGATCCTGCTTCATATGGGGCTGGTATAAGAATCAAATGAGATATTTGTAAAAAAAAATCCCTTAGCACAGTGACTGGCGCATAGTAGGCACTATATAAATACTTATCCCCTTCTGTTTTCAATTCCTATTAGGAAACATGTTAGTAGATGGTCTGATTCAATATACTACCCATTCTGCTACATGTCAAAATGGGCAACACAGATTTCTTTTCTCCAAAATGGATGGTTAAGACCTATTTCTAACTTATTATTATGGATTGCTATACTGAATGTATAGTACTATGGCTCAATATAACTAATGCAATGTTTTATGTGAACAGAAAAAACTGGAGAACTTCTCTATTAATCATACATCCTTCTGTTTGCATCGAATAGAAGACAAAGCTCACAATAGCAGAGCATATTTGTAGTGAATACATTTCTCTGTTTCAATACTTTGATGTCAGTACTCATGTATCACCAAGCAATGATCTCAATAAACACACCAGACCTTGAGATTTGATTGATAATGATGTGAAATCTTCTCTGTGGACACGTGAGGGTGCATCTTTCTTTTAATTCAAATGCTTCTCTGCAATCAAACACTGAAGGCAATCTTACATTTTTTTCCCTTTCCCAGTCAGTTGGTGTGATTGTATAAATGTGGTTTGCAAATGTATATCTATTTCCCCCTTATCTTTTTATAAAAAATATTGTTGATGTAATTTTGCTTCATTTTCTAGAGAGAGGAAACCATCTATAGCTATAAGTCATTCTATATAATTGCTAATGTCTACTCAATCATGTTTTGAAAAAGCACCACCTGTGACACTTTTTATCATTTTGGAATTTTTATCTTTGAGTTCTCAAAAATCTATCCCTGAATACCTTTAGAATTGCACTGGCATGAGCAGAAAATTCTTCTGTAAGTGCTAGTTCAATTTCAATTGTTCTCTCAACTTTCACAATATATCTGTTGCAAAGGGAGATGAGTCCAAATGCCAAGGTTGCATGTTGTGGTCAATGGAAATAAGACAGGGAGAGGAAGGTGGACCTGTAACTTCAGTGGAGACTTCCATATGAGGAAACGCTTTATCCTTCTTTGCAACTTCTTTTTTTATTATTTTTGTTTCTGACTAATTGTTGGAAGAATTTCTTCACGTGAAGCCTAGATTTTTTCCTACCAATTGATGCTTGTTCTACTCATATGTATACGTATATGTGTATATATACTTAATTTTATGTCTTAAAGGAGAACTATCTCCTCTAAAGACCAACTCTTGATATTTCTTTGCAACTTCTTAAGAGAACTTCCTAGAATATTGGGAGTATTAAGGGATTTATCTGGGTCACACAGCCAATGATGTCAGAGACCACAGCTAAACCCAGGTCTTCATGGCTCTGAGGACAGTACTTTATTTATTCACCAAACCACAATGCTTCTTGTTAATTAAAATAGTTTATATAAATTCAATTGAAAGAAAGTTAAGAAAGCAATTGAAATATAAAATAAATTAAAAGATCAGTTCTTTTTCTTATTTTATCTTCCTGGTTACAAATACTTTTAAGATAATTTTCCTTCTTTAAACATCTCAATGGCTAAAATCTCTATTGTTAATTTTTTTTTCTGTTTAAAAATCACTCAAAGCATCACATTTCCTGGAATGGGAGTTACTTAAGGCTGCGATAAACCTACCAGGGCTAAAGCTAAGATCAGTTCCTAAAACTAGGCCCAAAATGGACTGTCCTTTGAGAATGAAGATAACAAATGTTGAGTGAATTAAAAATGAGAACTGCCAAGTAGATGCTTAAAGCACCAAAAGTCAAAGCAATTTTACGAACACTGAGAGGTCAGAAGAGAAAAGAAGAGATCAGAAGTGGAATTAGAATTTTAGATTTCTGCATGAGACTGACTCAGAGACTAGAATTGATGGGAATATTCTTTTTATTAGGGATCAAATGTGCTTAAAAGCAGCATGATGTCCAAAAAAGCCAAGGAAACTTACAGAAAAGGCAGAATCATCTACTATAGAAGAAAAGTCAATTGTAGAAGCTCCTAAGCATAGGTTCAGCAAAAAAGTAATTTGCTGGAAGCAACTGTAAACATTTTTGTTCATAGAAGCCTATTTCCTCTTTTTTTTTTTTAACATTTCTTGGAATATAGATTTAGTAATGAGTTATATGGCATATGCAGTTTAATGTCTTTTGGGGCATTGTTCCACACTACTTTCCAGAATGACTGAACCAGTGATAATTTTGTTTTCTTTTTTAATGTGCTTATTTCCTCAATTTATTTTTGTCTTATTGCTATGGCTAGAATTTCAAGCAGTATATAAAATAATAATATACTATTAAAGTTCCTTCCTTTACCCCTGGATCTTTCTGGAAAGTCTTCTAGTTTATTTCTATTCCATAAAATGTTGGATTGTGGTTATAGATAGATTTTGTTGCTATGATTTCTAGTATTTTTAAACAGAAATATTATAATAAATGGTACATCTTGTCAAAATTTTTTTTGTGGATTTACTAGTATCATCATATGACTTTCTGTTGTTATTATTGATATGCTCTATTATATTGATAGGTTTCCTAACAGTGAATCAATCTTGCATTAGTAAAATTCAATCTGATCATAGTGTATATTATTTATATGTTACTGTCTTCTCCTTATTAATATTTGATTTAAAAATTTTGTATCAATAAATTTATTAGGCATATTCATTAGATTTTGACACTTTCTGATTTACATACCAGTACCAAATTTATATCTTAGAAAAAATTTAGTAAGATCTTTTCTTTTTCCCCTCTAGGTTATATAAGCTTACAATTAATTTTATTTTTTAAATGTTAGATAAAATTTGTAAATCTGTCTGACCCTTGGTTTTTCTTTTGGTTTGTTTGTTTTTCCCTTTTGGAGACCATTCATGGTTTTTTTTTTCAGTTTCTTTTTCTGAGATTGGGTTATTAAATCTTCTATTCTTATTTTGTTAATCTGAGCACTTTGTATTTTGTTAACATTCATCCATTTTACTTAGATTGTCAGTTTTATTAGCATGTAATTGGGCAAAATTATCCCTAATCCTAATTTACTTAATTTTTATTCATTTGTTGTAAATTTTCCTTTTTAATTTTTGATATTGTTAATTTTAAAAACAAAATTAGCCAATAGTTTACCTATTTTATTGTTTTTTTTCCCCAAATGAACTAAATTTTATTTTTAATTAAATGTTTTTTTTGACTTTCCATTTTATTAACTTCTTCAATTTTTTAGATTTCTAATTTGAAATTTAATTGGGGATTTTTCATCTATTGATTTTCTAGTTTTTTTGTTGTTGCATGTTGAATTCATTGATCATTCTTTCTTTTGGTTACTGATTAATGTGTAAAGAGAAACACATTTTCTCCTAAGAATTGCTTCATTCCAAAAATATTGGTCTATTGTCTCATTATTGTTAACCTCAGAAAAATTATCTATCATTTATATGATTTGTTTTGACTTACCAATTATTTAGAATTAAGTTATTTCATTCCAAAGAATTTTTAAATGTTTCTTTAGCGATTTTTACTTGGATATAATTTTATTTCATTGTTATCTATGAAAGACATGTTTAATATTTTTTACTTTTCTGTATTTTATTTGTGAAGTAGTTGTGTTCTTTTATAAGGTCAGTTTTTGTAAAAGTATCATTCACAGCTGAAATATGTATATATATGTACACCCATACACACACACACACACACACACACAAACACCACCCCTCTCTTTCTATTGCTGTTCAATATTCTCCAGAGGTCTATCATATCTAATTGTTCTAAAATTCTATTCAATTACTTAACTTGTTTCCTGTATATTAATTGGTTAGATTTGTGTAGTTCTGAAAGAGGTACACTGAGGTCCTTCTATTATTATAGTTTTATTGTCCATTTTTTTCTATAACTCATTTAAGTTTTCTTTTAACTTAAATGCTATTCCATTCAATACATCTGTGCTAAGTATCATTATTAGTTCATTGTCTTTGCCTTTTCATCTTTTTTAACCAAGTCTATTTTTGTGGTTGTCTTGCTTGACATCAAGATTGCTACTCCTGCCTTTTTGTCTTTAGTTGAAGCATAACAAAACCCAGCAGAAAAAGCTAGAAAGAAAAATTCCACTAAAATAATTACAGAGTGAACAAAATACTTGGTAGTCTACCTGCCAAGACATACATAGAACTACATGAATACAACTACAAAACACCCCTTATACAAATAAAGCTTGACCTAGATAATTGTAGAAATTCTTTGCCTCACCTCATTATTTTAACTCTGGGAGAATCTTTTGTGTTTAAAATGTGTTTCTTGTAAACTAAGTGCTTTGTGATCTATTCTGTTCTCCTCTTCTGCTTTATGGGTGAGTTCTTATTCTACTCTTATACTTTTTACCTCTCTTTGCTTCCTACTTCTTTTCAAAGATAAAGATGGTGGTGAGTGAAGGATGCATGACTTTATTCAATCTGCTTCCACTCTTCTGCCCCTTTTCTCTTTTCTTCACCCAGGTCCTAATCACAAGCTCTTATTCTTTTATTCTTTCATTTAAACCCCTTTTATTCACTCTCTGTTAGAGTTAGTTTTGCTTATGACTAATTGTTCCCTGTTCTTCTCCTCTGTCCCATATTTCCCATTTTCTTGTTGAGTAAAATGTATTTCTGCACTCAACTCTCTGAATGGTTGTAATCTATACTTCTTATACCAGTTCAGTTGGTTTAAGTGATAACTGCTCCTCCCACTACTTTTCCCTTGTATTCAGACTTCTATTTGTGCACGAGAATTTCCCCACTCTTCCCCTTTATGCCCTAGTGTCTTTCTTTTCTTCTTCTCTTTCTTCTTTCAAGATAATAAAAATGTAACAAAACCACCTCCAGTGCTTCGGTTTTATTTCTCTCCCTCTACAATCCATGATGATGAAAGAATTCTCAGGGAACATACATACCACTTCCCACCATTAGGCTGGAAGCATGTCATCACTGTTCAGTCCCTTCTAATTATCCACTTGTATTTACCTTCTTATGTTTCTCTTGACTCCTCTGGAATGCTTAGAAGTCCTCTATCTTAATATTATATTACCCCCTACCCCTTTTCTCCTGTGGGTTTTCTTGATTGTTTGTGGAATATTACATTCTTCACTCTGTTCCTTTATTGTTCAATCCTGACTATGGCTCCTTGGTACTCGAATTCTTCCTTTCTGGCTACCTGAAGTATTCTTCCTTTAATTGAAAGTTCTATCTTTTTTATTCATAGGAATTTTCATTTGGGTTTTTTTTTCCAAGAGGTAACTGATGAATTATTTTAATTTTCATTTTGCCTTCTGATGCTAAGAGATTTGGGCAGCTTTTTTCATTATTTCTCAAAATATGATGTCTAGGCTCTTTCTTTGGTCATGGCTTTCAAGTTGTCCAGTGATTCTTATATTCTTATTTTTGATATAAGATATCTTACATTTTCTATTTTTTTATGTCTTGACTGTCTTTTAACATTTCTTCTCTGATGAAATCCCTAACTCTTGCCTGATCCATTCTAATTTCCAAGGAATCTGTTGTGTAAAGTTTTACACCTCTGTGATAAGCTGTTAATTTTCTTTTCAGGTTGAACTGATGGGATGTTCTCAAATTTATCTATAAACTATAACTTAAGAATCCCTGGACTAGGTGATCTTTTAGGGTTCTTTCCAATTCTGAAATTGATTGTCTGAAGCCCTTAATAAGCTACAATGACAATGATGTCAAAAGTTCCATCTTCAAGGATATTATCACTATTTTCAGTGGCCAGAGAAGAGATTTAAAGGTCTGTGTCATAAAGGACAGCTAAAACAGCCTTCTCCAAGATCTCTTCCATCACTGCCTTTTTCCTGTCAACTATGAGGGTGAGGTGGGGAAGAAGGAAGATAATAGAACTAGGTCTCATTAATCTTCACAAATTCTCAGAATTCTCCTATACGGAAGAATTTCTCTTTCTTTTCCCCAATTACTTAGTCTATCTTGCCTTTATTAGAAGGAAATAAAAAGCAGATAAATTTGCAATCGTACTAAGAACTATCTGAATGAGAAGAAATAAGCTAAGCAGAGGCAAGGGAACACTCTAGGCCAATTTTGCTTTTTGTCATTCCCAAATATCTCATGTGCTCCTATGGTAACTTCAGTTATAATTGCTTAAATAAGCATTTGTTCTGTGCTATTATGTTTCACATAATTGGTCATGGTGGCACAGACATTCAGTACAGGTTAAATTATGGCACTATATCTGAAGCTGCTGATTGAGCAATTTTGTAAAAAAATTCTAGAAAGAAAGTTAATTTAGAAGATAACCACATCAGAACTTAATGTTTGCTTGAGGAATGCACAGTGATAAAATGCTTTCCCTTATTTAATTCCAAGTATTATTTTGTATTACAAATTTCATTCAATTTCAGGAATGTTTTTTTTTTCAACATTGGGCCCACATCAGCTTGGGCAAGTCAAAGAATATTTGACCAGACTTCAAAATATAGGCTATTAAAAAATTACACTGTAGGGGCAGCTGGGTAGCTCAGTGGATTGAGAGCCAGGCCTAGAGACGGGAGGTCCTAGGTTCAAATCCGGCCTCAGACACTTCCCAGCTGTGTGACCCTGGGCAAGTCACTTGACCCCCATTGCCTACCCTTACCACTCTTCCACCTATAAGTCAATACACAGAAGTTAAGGGTTTAAAATTAAAAAAAAAATTACACTGTACATGTGAGTCCTGGACAAATTTATATTTGAGGATTATACACATTGAAAATGTTTCTAGAGAGTATCATATTAGCAAAATTCATTAAAGTAAAAATTCCTTAAGATCCCTTAGGCAATCTCTCTTCATATGTATAAATAAGGAAATTCGTTACCTGGATTTGTAAGTTTCTCTTCAAGTTCAGCCTGGGTCGTTACACTCTCGGATTTTGGGGAATGAATGATAAGAACAACAGAACCAGCACAACTTAGCAAACATCCCAACTTGCCCAAGATGTTCAGTTTTTCCTTCAGAAGATAAGAAGCTAAAATAGACCTTCCACAACAAAAAGAAATTCACAATTTTAAAATCAAGCTATTTGTCATAATAGCAATGAATTTTACTTCTGGTCCTATCTCTACTTTGTTTAACAATTAGAAAACCCCAAATTTCTCTATAATCAGAGACTAAAGAACAGGGACTAGGACTGTGATTTCACTGGAATAGGGGATGACAAAATGTCTCCTACTAATTTGGGTCAACACCATCTCCATAATGTCTCTGTCATCTTAAAGAGTTTCCCGGAACCTTAAGAGATTGTTCTCTTCTCTAGGGTTATAATGCCAATATGTAAGAGGTGGGATTTGAACCTAGTTCTTTTTGGCTCTGAGACCAAATTTCTACCCCCTACACCACATCGTATCTCTTAAAAGACTTAATAGGAAAAAAATTAGAACATTTAAGAGAAAAAAAACCCATGACATCACAAGCAAAATTTAGTGTTTATATTATAGTGATGGCAGAGGTGATAGAGACTGAATAGAGGTCACTGATCATTGGATTCTTACCACCCCACTCTCCTGGTCTACTTGATGAAAATAAAGGGTAAAGTAAGAAATATTTAACAAAGAAAATATGATTTTAAGGTGTTAAAGGAAATATGAATGTGTTTACACTTTGTTGACACTTTAAGGGGCATGAAGAAGTTTTTCCATCAATTTGATGGAGTAATACGGAGTGAAGCTCTAGGGCAGCCAGGTGGCAAAATAAGAGTGCTATGCCTGATGTCAGACTCATCTTTATGAGTTCAAATCTGGCCTCAGGCACTTACTAGCTATGTAGCCCAGTACCAGTCATTTAACCTTGTTTGCCTCAGTATTCTCATTTGTAAAATGAGCTGGAGAAGGGACAGATTGATAATACAGTAGATAAGAACATCAGGCTTAGAGTTGGGAGGTCCTAGGTTCAAATCTAGCCATAGACCCTTCCAAGCTATGTGACTCTAGGCAAGTCATTTAACCCAGACTGTGTAGCCCTTACCACTCTTCTGTCTTAGAACTGATATTAAGAAAGAAGGAAGGGTTTTTTAAAAATGTGCTGGAGAAGAAAAATGGCAAACCACTCCATTATCTTTGCAAAGAAATCCCCACCTAGAGTCACAAAGACATGGAAAGAATGAAAAATGAATGAACATGGTCATTGGCTTGGTTAAGTACCAGCCATACCCCTGAGGATCTTTATAGGTTGGATTCCCCAGGGGGATGACGAACTTGGGTTCAAGCTATTTTATAGATGGAAGTTTATTAAACTATAGCCTCCTCTGATCATTTTATATCAACAGCCAGTCAGATAACACAATTAGCTCAAAGCAAAGATAGTGTAAGAAGAGTAGTAATAAAGTATTGTCCCCATAAAACAGAGTCACACTGTCCCACAAATACAATCAGTTTGAGGGGGAAGAGTGTGTACACATGTAGAATACCCTAAAAGAGAGGCTTAGGGAATGAATGGCCAATGCAACTTATGCCTCTAATATTATGGGTCCCAGACATGGTTTCTATTTTTCCTGGTGTCCTCAAGCTAGCACAATATCTTTACTAGCCAGATGGTTCAGCTGGGCTCCTTGGCTCTGCTCCCTTCACAGCTTAACTTGATTCTACATTACAATCCTTGGACCTACTCTCTGGAGTTCACCATTTCCTACTGGGTGACTTGCTCTATTGAATGATGCTACTGATAATGGGAGATGAGGAAGGAAGAAAAGAAGGAGAAGAAAATCCCCTCTCTTCTACTAGACTCAAGAAGAAGAATGAAGGCCAAGATTGATCCTCTTTTAAGAGAGAATTAACTCTTTTTCTCAACTGCAAGGGGTGGCTCTCCTCTTGACTGAATCCTTATAGAGTATTTCATCTATACTCATTAGCTCTTAGAAAGAATGACTTTTTAAAGGGTGTCAAGAGTATGGCTTATCCTTTAGCTGGCCAATAATCAGCCACCCTATAATTACACCAGATTGAAGAAGGAACTTCTTCCCTACCTCTTAAAGGGGAAATAAAGTGTAAATACTTCTTTATACTTTCTTTAAAGACCTTATCACCTCATTGTCACTGTTAACTAACTTTTATATCATTAATTATATCATTAAGGAAGGAGCTCAGCTGATCTGAGATCCTTTAATCAAAGCCTCTTTCCCTCAAATTAAATTAAAACAGACAGTTAAATAATGAATAAATTGTCCTTTTTCTCTTAAATTTTATTTTGTTTTGTGGGTAGGTTAGGAATTGCCAAAGTTGCCAGACTAAAAATAGAAGTCTATTTAACTACAGAATAGGAAGGTTATCATATCTGATAAATAATCATAGGTTTATTTAAAAATATCCCCCATTATGTGATTTGGTGTTTTTTTTTAGAATTTAAGTTAATTAATTAATTAATTAATTAAGAAGATTTTTCCATGGTTACGTGAATCATGTTCTTTCCTTCCCCTCTTTCCCCCCCTCCCACTGCCAATGAGCAATTGAACTGGGTTTTACATGTGTTATTGATCAAGACCTATTTCCATATTATTAATATTTGTACTAGTGTGATCATTTAGAGTCTACACTGGGGTTTTGGTTTTAATGGATTGCTCTTTTACAAAAATGAGATTGAGTGATTATATGTGTATATATATATATATATATATATATATATATATATATATATATCCCAGTAGAATTGCTTGTCAACTCCAGGAGGGGTGAGGAATAAGGGAAGGGAGAAAACATGAATCATGGAACCATGGAAAAAAATTTTAATTACCCATAATCCCAAGAGTTATACTGACAGAATGATGACTGTAATGAATATAATCTTTTTGTCAATTTATTTCTTAATTTCCCCATAATGAAACTAATAGCAAGGGGTTACCTGTGAAGTGTCTTAAGAGGACCTGGATATCATTTTATAGTTGATTAGTTGTTAATATCTTTCATATATTCCACTACTTTGAGATAAGTAATCCTTTTTTTCAATTTTGCAGTAATATAAGTTTAAAAATACATTTATTCTAATATTAATGCATACCCAAAAAGCTTTAAACTATAGAGATAATGCCACTGATTGTTTAAAAAAATTATGGGACTTTGCTTAATTATTCTGATTCCAGAAGAAGAGAATACAAAAAGAGCCATTGTACAGTGCCAAAGAAGCACAAAGCTAACCTGCATAGTGCTTAGAGAGCAAAAAGGTCAAAGAGACCAATCCCAGTGAACGTGATGTAATTTTGAGCCAAGACATGAGGACTTGTACTTGTTTGGGGTTCAAGGTTGCAGCTGTTTTGACATATGTCAGATGCTGGACTTCCCTGAACCCCAACAAGCATCTCACTATGGCTGCCATCCTGACTCCTATAATCTAGTCCTTTTTCTACCTTTCATAGTGTGACAAACTTTCTGTAATCCTGGCTACTGATTGGGTAAATGCATAATTACACAAATTACTTTAATTGGGCCCTGATTCAAGGACTTGTTATAAGTTTGTTTTTCCTTTACTTAGATTTTTTTAGACATAAGACTTTGACATTTTATATTTCATCCACAAATTATTTTTTCTCTTTTGTTTGGATTTTTTGATGTTTTTAATTTCTTTTGCAAATTGATTCATATACCTCATAACTGTCATAACAACATCCCTGAGTGATCCCTGTGTTATTATCTACCTCAGGTGGGACTGTGTTATTATTTTGAACTTTGATTTGAATCTAAGCAATTTTAGGATAAGAAACTTGCTACCTCCCAGAATCCAGAAGACAAACCTATTTGGAGAAGGTGCCATGAAGATGCCTGCAGAGACCACACACTACACCCGAAGATCCATATTGAACTTTGGGATGTGCTAATTTGAATTTTGAGGGGCTGAAAGCATTTGTTCTGAATGCATTTATTTTGAATGTATATTTTTATGTCAAAAGGGACTGCCCCCAAATTGGCTTTTTGTCAATATAGCAATCATTGATTTTGTTCTTTTCTTTTTATCCACAAATTATTGCAATTTTTAAGTTGATTATGTTTTCATGATCTATTGGGGGGACTGGTCTCCCAAAGGATCACATCGGGGTATGGTATAAATATAGATTTTGAACCTTGGACTTCATCCCCTATAAGTCCCTTAGTATTTCCCAAAATTCCCTTTAATCTTTCCTGCGCCTCCACGTTTGTGTAGTCATGTTACTGTTTTATAAGTTCTGTAGCTCCTCCCTCTTCCTTTTTTGCTCTCTTGAGCGGGCTGGGTTAGTTTAGCACCTTTTCACTCTGTTTTTTTATGTTAGTTTATTATTAACAAAAATTTATAAAATATAATACTTAGTTATTGCATATTAATTTTAAAATCCACAAAACTCTGAGCAAACAGCACAAGATAATTGAACATTAAGTCATTCAATGTTAACTGTCAGAGAAGGAGGTGAGAGTATTCAGGGGCTGGAGTAGCCAGCCATGGAAAAGAGAAGGATAGGATGGAGATGAATAGCCAAAAGGGCTACGTGTGGAAAATAATGTGAGCAAAGACATTAAGGTAGGAAATAAAGGTGATATCTTTATAGGACTTGTAGTTCATTCATTTCAGTCTGTCTAATTCTATGTGACCCCATTTGGGGTTTTCTTGGCAAAGATCCTGGAGTGGTTTGCCATTTCCTTCTCCAGCTCATTTTACAGATGAGAAACCAAGGCAAATGGCTAAAGTGGCTTAGCCAGGGTCACATAGCTAGTCTTCCTGACTTCAGATTTGGTACTCTATCCACTGTGCCACTTAGCTGCCCCTTTACAATACTAGAAGTTGTTTTTTTTTTTATGACTTTAAAAACCCAACATTTCCCCCCCCCTCCTTGATGTTCTAATGATACCCAGACACAATTCTGAACCAAATAGTCAAAATTATTTTCTTTTAAAAATTTTTTAATTGTGATGACATTAAAATAGGAAGTATCTTATGAAAGCCTGGAGAAATCCTGATATTATTTGACAGGCTATATTGGAATATGAAGTTCCTCTAAAAAAGAGATACAGACTCTAGCCTTCTGTTCTGTTTTTTTACACATAACATAAGTGCTAAATTAATTCTCTATATTCCACATCTGAGGGAAGTGAAAGAAGATAGTAGTGCTAATGATTCTTAACGGTCGTTTATTTTTGGCTTTGGAATTCCTTTTTCTCCTCAAGGATGTATTTGCTGTTCTGATATTTCACAATACTTCAAACAAGTCAACAAGCATTTATCTAGCATATGCCAGACACTGTGCTTAGTGCTGGGACAAGGCAAACATGGGCAAAAACAGCACCTTCCCTCAAGAAGCTCACATTCTAATGGGTGGATCCCCCAATAATGGAGTCATCCTCCAAATAGGTCTGGTCTATAAGAACTTCAGAAGCTGTCCAGCTTCTCTGATCCTTTTCTACTCAAATCTCTTCCCTATAAACTCACTATGATGGCACATGTCTGGCTTATCCAAAAGACCAGACTAAGGTAGTTTTAACTCATCTAAGACATGTTTGGTTCACACTTCCCTTTCAGAAAGATGATAACTAATTATATTTATGGGTTGAGTTTAAAAGGCCTTACTGTTTTCTGGGCGTAAGCAAGCATAATCATATTGTTACTAAAAAGACTCAGCTGAGATCAAATGAGAATGTAAGAATAGGAAAGTACTTTGAAATCTACTAAGAGCTATACAAATGACAGATTATATTAAGCAGAAGATGGCAATGAAAACAAAACCTTGCATAAGACTGGTAAAATTTGCCAAGTTCTAAATGAAAATAATCCCCTAAACTATTTCACTGAACAAATAACTTTTAAGCATAGGAATTCATCATGTAAATAATGTGGCACCTAATTTAGAAACTTAAGAAATACTGCAAACATTATGTGGAGCTCTGTAAGAAAGGCACTTTTGAAAGGTTAACTGAGAAGAAGGGTATGTGACTTTAAAAAAAGAAAGAGCTCCTTCACATTCAGGACATTTATAATAAACTGGTTTGTTTAGAAATACTCAGAATACAATTTTAATAATAAAGAATTACAAGCATGGATAGAAAAGCTTATCTTAATCCAGGTGAAACTTCCCTTTTAGAAACCTGTAATGATGATAAAAAATGAAGCAGCAAGGATAAAGCAACTTTGAAGTTTTTTCTCATAGGCATTAGGCTGGCAAGTATGATAAACAAGAGAAGCCTGGGAAAGACAGGCATATTAATATTCCGTGGTTCAACTATGAAGTTCAACCATTTTTGGAAAATTGTTTGAAATTATGAGATAAAAGTGACTAAGTTGTTCATATTCTTTGACCTGGAGATTAATGGTAATATGTCCCACAGAGAGAGCAAAGACAGAGTTTTCACAAAGGTCAACATATACAAAAGAGCATTTTCTTTTAAATCAGAGAATATAACTGGAAACAAAGTGGGTACTTATTGATCAGGGAATATACTGCTGAACAAATTGTGAAATATTAGTGGAATTTCATTCAATATGAGATATGAAAAAATAATAACATCAGCAAAGTTGTAGGATACAAAATAACCTCCAATAAATCACCAGCATTTCTATATATTACCAATAAAGTTCAGCAGCAGGAGAAAGAGAAATTCCTCTAAAAATAACCATAGATAATATAAAATATCTGGATCTATTTACCAAGAAAAAAATAGGAATTGTATGAACACAATTACAAAATACTTTTCATGCAAATAAGTGAAATCTAGATAAGTGGAAAAATATTAATTACTCATGGGTAGCCTGAGCTAATATTATAAAAATGACAATTCTAACCAAACTAATTTATTTATTCAATGCCTTAGCAATCAAACTACCAAAATTATTTATAGAACTAGAAAAAATAATATCAAAATTCATCTGGAAGAATAAAAGATCAAGAATATTAAGGGAATAAATCTCAAAAAATATGAAGGAAGGTAGCCTAAGAGTACCAGATCTCAAACTGTTCTATAAAGCAGTAATTATGAAAACAATCTGGTACTGGCTAAGAAATAGAATGGTGGATCAATGGAATAGATTAGCTACATAATATATAGGGATAAATGACCTCAGCAATCAAGTGTATGATAAACCCAAAGATCTCTGCTTTTGAGATAAGAACTCACTATCTGACAAAAACTGCTGGGAAAATAGAAAACAGTATGGCATAAACTAGATATAGACCAATATCTGGCATCCAATACCAAGATAAGGGCAAAATGGATATATGATTTAGACATAAAGGGTGATACCATAAGCAAATTAGGGGAGCAAAGAATAGTCTACTGTCAGATCTATGAAGAAGAGAAGAATTTATGACCAAATAAGAGAGAGAAAACATTATGAAATATAAAGTGAATAATTTCAATTGTACTAAATAAAAAATGTTTTGTACAAACAAACCCAATGTAACGAAGATTAGAAAGGAAACAACAAACTGGGAAATTTTTTTGCAGGAAATTTCTCTAATAAAAGTCTCATTTCTTAAACAGATAGAGAACAAAATCATATTTATAAGAATACAAGTCATTCTCCAGTTGACAAATGGTCAAAAGATATGAACAAGCAGTTTTCAGATGAAGAATCAGTTATCGATAATTATATGAAAAAATGTTCTAAATCACTCTTGATTAGAGAAGTGCAAATTAAAACAACTCTGAGGTATCACCTCACACCTATCAGATTGGCAAATATGACAGCAAAGGAAAGTGATAAATGTTGAAGGGGATGTGGCAAAATTGGAACACTAATGCATTGTTGGCAGAATTGTGAATTGATCCAACTATTCTGGACAGCAATTTAAAACTATGTTCAAAGGGCTATAAAACTGTGCATACCCTTTGATCCTGTAATACCACTACTGTGTCTGTATCTCAAAGAGATCATAAAAAAAGGGAAAAGGACCTACTCAAACAAAAATATTTATAGCAGCTCTTTTTGTGGTGGCAAAAAATTGGAAATTGATGGAATGTGCATCAATTGGGGAATGGCTGAATAAATTGTGGTATATGGTGGTGATGGAATACTATTGTGCTAAATGAAATAAGCAAGATGATTTCAGAAAAAGCTGGGACAATCTGTATGAACTGATGCAGGATGAAATAAGCAGAACTGGGAGAACATTGTTCACAGTAACAGTAATATTGTATGATGATCAACTGTGAAAACTTGACTACTCTCAGCAATGCAATGATCTGGGATAATCTTGAAAGACTTATGACAGGGAGTGCTTTCTGCCTCCAGAGAAAGAACTGTTGGAGTTGGGTGGTGGCAGATCAAAGCACACTATCTTTTATATCAATGTATTTATAGTTTTATTTGGGGGTTTTGGTTTTGTATGAGTGTACTCTTACAACAATGACCAATATGGAAGTGCATTTTGAATGATAATACAAATAAAACTTAAAAAAAAGAAGGGAGTGACCTGCCCTCCAGGCATACTCTCTTTTTCTACAGATATTGTAAGGACTATTCAAGTCTTTTTCATGATGGGTAAAAAAAAGTGCCCCACCACCACCACCAGGTAACAGAGTCACTACTTCGATGTGATACATAGAACAAGGGCAATCAACTAGGCATTTTCAGTTTGAACTGAAATTTTTTCTAATTACTTTCCACTTTGTATTTCTTTTCCTGAGTATAGGCAACCATACAGTAATCCTGTAATGGAGATATCCAGTCTTGGAGGCAATCATGGGACTCTGGTCCCATGGTGGGAGCTGACTGGAAGCAATGAGAATGTCTGTATCCAAAAGGATGACCACAAGCAAAAAAGTTAACCCAAGCCATGGGAAGAAAATTATTTGAACAGTGCAGAGCCAACATGAAATATAAAGGTGATAGTCAGAAAATCTACTCCACCAAATGTTTTGTTGTAATGATTCCAACCTCCTAAGAAAGTATAATAGCAGTTAAAAGTTATAAATTCCTGATTCTTTATGTTTTGTCAATGAAAATTTGTGAGTCTTTGTATTCAATATTTCATCTGTGTGCAGGAAATAAATAGTTGTCTCATGCCTCATATATATATAAAATAGATTGAGTTTTTCACTTTCCTCTTTTAGGAAAACCCTAGATATAAACCAAACCTAAGCTTTAAACAAATTTTTCCTAGGGTAACAAGGTAGAAGAGTAAAGAGACAAAAACTGGGAGATATGGAATCTAACCCATATTTTAGATGGTTAGGCTTTCCTCTATTAATAACTCCAATGTTGATGGAATATGTGGGTTCAGAGCAGAGAGGCTCCTTAGTAGAGAGAGAGAGAAAGTACAGAAACCTGGCTGCTCTGGACCCAGTAGTCATTCTAACTTTTATAAGGAAGCATCCTGTGAAGAGTTTTATTAGAAAGTAGCACAGGCATTTTTTAAACACACAAATACACTAAAAAGTCATGTATGAATATGTGTGTATGTGTTTAATGAAGAAAAAATTGCTGATAATGATGGTTCAAAACCAGATTTATTAGAATAAATCCTATGTGGCAAAAGTTGTATTCAAGTAGCTATGAGTCCCCCCCACCCCGGTTTTTTCCCCCTTCCCTCAGCTCCTTTTCTAAAAAGAATGCTTTCTATATCTGCTAGACATTTCAGAAAAATTCCAAGAAGCACAAATTGCTTTGTTTTACTACATGATGTTTACTATAGATTCATAGGTTTTGGGCAAGAAAGGTTCATAGTGGTCAACTTCTGACTATTTCTCATCAACTAGCAAAAAACAAAGATGTTAAAATCCTTAGCATTAAGATCATGTTAGATTTGTAACATAAACATTTGAATACTAATTCAGCTATCAAACTCGTAATTAATACCTAAGTGAAGTAAATTCTACAATTTAAAAGAAAACAAAGAAATAGAGATGGGAGACAAAACAAAACAGTCAAGGAGATTCTGTTATTTTCTATAAAGCTAGGTGTTGCAATGGGCAGAGTGCTGGACTTGGAATGAGAATGATCTGAATTAAAATCCAGTCTTAGACACTAGAAGTATGACCCTGGGCAAACCATTTAACCTCTTAGTTTCCTCATCTGAAAAATGAGGACAGTAACAGAATCTACTTCTCAGAGTTATTATGAGGATAAAATGAGATATCTGGGAAAAATAATTGCCACAGTGAAAAAGTCTACCAGGAACTGTTTTTAAATATATAACAAAGGACAAAGTCACCTGAAACCTCAATCTCTAAATCAGTGAAATTGAGAGGAAATGGAATGGACCTGGGGAAAAGGAAGCTTATACTCTCTTCCTAGCTCTGCCATCAATTATCTTTATGATCTTGAGGAATCTTTCTAACTTCTCTGAGTCTCTATTTCCTCATCTATAAAAATGAATTGGCAGCCTAAATGTTCTTTAAGATTCCTTTCAATCTTATGATTCTATAATTTGGGATCATTTGTGCCTTTGCTTGTAGCAAAGCAAAAACTGAGACAATCAGATACCAAATAATTATATTACAGAAGCAAGCAATTTATGACTTATGATGGTACTTATTCTCTACCTCAGCTGGAATTCATTTATAAAGGAAATAGATTATATGGTAAAAGGGTTCTTAACCTGTGATCTGTGGACTCCCATAATTTTCAGGGGGTCTTGATAAAGATGGATAAAAATTATATCTATGTTTTCACTAATCTCTAATTGAAACTTAACATTTGAATATTTTTAAAAAATTTCTGAGAAGTGATTCATAGGCTTCACCAGACTGCCAAGGGAGCTCATGACACCAAAAAAAGGTTAAAAACACCTGATATGGAAAGAAGAATTTAAAGATATAGAAAGTATAATAGGTACTTGAAAGTTACCCTGGGCCTATCCTACAACATTACAATTTCAGCTTTTGTAGAATCTCAGGAATTTTTAAAAACAAGATATTTGATTATATATCAAATGATGCTGTGTATAAATAAATGAGGTTTTTTTTTTAAATCAAGTATCTTAAGATTTTTTGGCAAAAGGTTTGATATTTGTTGAAAGTGTTTAGAGCCAAGATAGGAGAGTGGTAGGAACCTGTGCAGCCTACCCCATTTCCACAAAAGTCCTCTAAACAGGTCTAAAAAATGTGCCAGACTGAATTCTCATGGAGCAATCCAGAAAGAGTCATAGTGAGTCATTTTTTCAGACCAGCTTGGCATATGGAGAGAGACAGGGAGATCTACAGACTCTGGACACTGGGGTTGGGCCAGACTGAAGAGGAGCCTACAATTTCACTACCTAGAATCAACAGAGCTTATCAGCTGGTTAGTAGAGGATAAGTCCAGCAGCAATCTACTCTCTTTCTCTCTCTCTCTCTTTTTTTTAAATGCATACCTTCCATCTTAGAATCAATACTGTTCCAAGGCAGAAAAATGGTAAGGGCTAGGCAATTGGGGTTAAGTGACTTGCCCAAGACCACACAGCTATGAAGTGTCTGAGGTCACATTTGAACCCAGGATCTCCCTTCTCTAGGTTTGATTCTCAATCCACCGAGCCACCCAGCTGCCCCCAGCAATCTACTCTTTTTTTTAAACCCTTGTACTTTGGTGTATTATCTCATAGGTGGAAGATTGGTAAGGGTGGGCAATGGGGGTCAAGTGACTTGCCCAGGGTCACACAGCTGGGAAGTGGCTGAGGCCGGGTTTGAACCTAGGACCCCTTGTTTCTAGGCCTGACTCTCACTCCACTGAGCTACCCAGCTGCCCCCTGCAATCTACTCTTGCTAATACCAAAACCCAGGTTAGGAACTTGCAGAACTCAGATTAAGGAGGATTTTAGATTTTATGCTGGATCAGGTCATTCTGAGATCACTAGAAACCTATCTCTGAGGTCCTAGAATAATATAACACTCAATATTCCGAGAAAATAACAACAGGACCAGCTCAAATCTTCCTTCTAGAAGGACCACAGAGCCCAATCCTCATATTAAGCCCAAAGGCAGGAAGGGGGCTGGAATAATGAGAAAACAAAAAAGAAGTCCACCAGAAAGTACTTGGTAGCATGGAAGCTCAGGACACAAACCTAGAAGAGATTGATTCAAAAACATCCACAAACAAAGCCTCAGAGAAAAGCATAGCCTGGGCAAAAATTCAACTTCAGTTTCAGGAAGAGATGAGGCAAAAGTTAAAAACAGAATGTTAAATGTGTTTATAAATTAAATGAGAGTGCTTGAGGAGAAAATTAGAAAAGAACTGGAAAGAAAATTAATAGCTTGGTATAAGAGTACAAAGCCTTGCCTAAGCAAAAAAATTCTTGAAATTAAAATGGACTAACTAGATGCAGATGACTCCATGGGGCAAGAAGATATATTAAAAATAAAGTCAAAATACTGAAAAAAGAAGAAATGTGAGGTATTCCAAAGCAAAAACAACTGACCTAAAAAACAAAATTAAGGAGATAAAATTTAAGAATCACTGCACTATCTGAATGCCATGACCAAAAAAAGTCTTAAAACATCCTATTTCAAGAAATCTTAAAGGAAACTGCCAAGATCTCTTAGAACCAGAGGGCCAACTGGAAATAGAAAGAATCCATCTCCAGAAAGAAATCCCAAAATGAAAACTCCCAGGAACATGACAGTTAAAATTTAGAAACTCCAAGTCAAAGAAAAAATACAGCAAGCATCCAGAAAGAATTCAAATAACTAAGGAGACACAAATTACTGAGGAACACATATGATGTAGGATCATATATGATAAAGGAGCAGAGAATTTGTAATACAGTATTTTATAAGGCAAACAATATGACCTTACAACCAAGAATAACTTACCCAGCAAATCTGAGAAAATGATATAGGGAAAAATGATCTTTAATGAAACAGAGGTCTTCCAAACATTCCTGATGAAAAGACCAGAACTGTGAAGAAGTTTTATAATTCAAACACAGGAGTCAAGAACAACATAAAAAGGCAAAAATGAATGAATAATGATAAAGAACTAAACAAAGGTAAGCTGTTTCAATTCAAATGTGGGGAGATTATACATCTCATCCATATCATGGAGTCATTAGAGAACCACTGGAGTTTATTGAACAGTGGGGTGTTTTAGAAAGATTATTGTGAATTGTAGAGCCAAAATTTCATCACACTGTAGCCATACCAGTGATAAGCCTTTCCAAACTTGGCTAGGCTGACCTTCTGACAAAGGACACTCAGTTCTTTACCAGGCCTACAGCCAAAACCTTTACACCTTGGTAGGATCTGGCAAAGTTTATGCTCTATTAGCATAGATTTTGAAAATCTAAGGTTCTTGTTGTGACCAAAAGAATGATTTGATTATAATAATTAAAATGGGTTTGACAAATGTAAGAATTTTTAAAATTGTTGTGGTCGCCGTTTATAAAAATTAACTCTTAAGTCACAAGGATATTTTAGTAGCTCTAGTAGCTTTATTACAGCAAGGTAGAGATAATAAAGAGGGAAATGTAGGAAAGAGGTAGAAAATATTGCCAAGCTAAATACCCTAAGTCCAGATCCAAGTGCCTCCAGACCAAAGAGGGAGTTCCACCAAAGACAGGAGAAGAGCCAAAGAGCCAGGCTAGGGTCTCCTAAACCCAATTGAGTCCCACCAAAGCCAACTCCTCCAGCCACCAACTCAGAAGCCAAGGCAGAATTGAATGCCTAATCAAGCTGAAAAGACCCCCAGGGTCCCAGAGGCTCCTAGTTTTCTCCACCCTTCAGCTCTCAGGAATCAATCACAGTCTCCCAATTTGCCTAACACTGCTGGGAGTGGGGGGCAGTGCTTGTGGTCTTTTAAGTATGAACTTCCTTTTCTAGTAAAAGATTTCTACTAACTAAGTGTTAATGAACAAGTGTGAAAGGTGGGGGATTGATTAAGTTCAAATAGACAAAGAGAGTTTAAATTCTCTTTCACGTGATCAAGAGTACAAAGGTAGTAAAGTTAAATATCTTCTAGAACAAATAGTATAATCTGGCTGACACATTAGACTTTTTTTTAAAAACGGGTGTAGTGGAAGATAAGCCTGGAAAGGCAGATTGTCAAGTTTTTGTTGTTATTCAGTTATTTCAGTCTTGTCTGATTCTTCATGACCCTATTTGGGATTTTCTTGGCAAAGATATTGGGAGTGCTTTGCTATTTCCTTCTCCAACTCATTTGAGAGATGGGGAAACTGAGGCAAACAGGGTAAATGGCTTACCTAGGTTCAAATGGCTAGTAAATGTTCAAAGCCAGATTTTAACTCAGGAAAATGAGTCTTCTTGATTTCAGGCCTGGAACTCTATCTACTGTGCCACCTAGCTGCACCAGGTCTAAGGATTCTGAATATTCAGTAAGCAATGGGGAAGTAGTGACAGTTTTTGAGAAGATTAGATTAATGGTGCAGTGGATAGAGTCAGGAAGACCTGAGTTCAAATCTGGCCCTTGATTCTTATTTAGTTGTGTGACCCTGGGCAAAGTCACATACTTTTTATGTGCCTTAGTTTCCTCATCTATAAAATAGACATAATAATAACATGTACCTCTCAGGCTTGTTGTGAGAATAAAATGAAATAATAGTTTCTATAAATTGTTAGTTGTTGTTGATGATGGTGGGAATGATGAAGATTCAAGCTTCACTTTAGGAAAATTAATCTAGCAGCACTTGTAGGATGAATTAGAAGGCAGAGGGATCAGGGCTGTTGGATAGTTCAGTGGATAGACAGCCATATGGCCTCAGATACTTCCTAGCTGTGTGATCCTGAGCAAGTCATTTAACCCAAAAGCCTAGCCCTGCCACCCTTCTGCCTTGCAACCAATACCTAGTATTGATGCTAAAACAGAAGGTAAGGGTTTTTTTTTTTAAAAAAAGGCAGCAGAGGGATTAATTGAGTGGCAATGACAATAGGGGCTTAAACTAAGGTGGTAGCAGTGTTGTCTTGGAGAGAAAAAGAAAGGTTACAAGAGTGGTTCACGAACCAAGTCTAGGGGCCAAATTCTTTCCATCATCTGTTTTTGTATACTAAGAAATGCTTTTACATTTATCAATAAAATTTTATTTTATTTTAAAATGTAAATGCCATTCTTAGCTCACAAGATACCCCAAACTGCCCACCCGTGGATTAGAACAATATCACACAAACAGAAACAGGATTTACTGACTTGGATAGTTTGTTATTGTTGTTGTTCAGTCATATCTGACTCTTTGTGATCTCATTTGGGGTTTTCTTGGCAAAGATACTGTATTGATTTGCCATTTCCATCTTCAGCTCATTTTACAGATGAGGAAACTGAGGCAAACAGGGTTAAGTAATTTGCCTGGTGTCATACTGCTAGTAAGTATCTTGAGGCCAGATTTGAACTTATGAGGGTGAGTCTTCCTGTCTCCAGACCTGCCATTTTATTCACTGTACCACCTTGCAGCCCTATTGACTTGGATAATGGAGGGTTTGGGGTTTTTTTTTGCCACAACTAAAGAATGATATTCTTAAAATACAGATCCTTTCTCTTGCTCCATAAACTCTAGTGTCTCCCTATTAATTCTAAGATCACAAATAACCTCTTCTGTCTGGCAGAGAAAGCTTTTCCCAATCTGACTCCAACCTACTTTTATTCATTACTCCCTTTCACCCCCTCTTTAGTCTGATTGAACTGACCTTCTTGCTGTTCCTCATGCTGTTCCATCTTCTTTTTTCCATACCTTGGTACAAGCTGTTCCTCATCCCCATTGGAGCATGCTCTGTTCTCACCTCTACCTCTTAAAATTCCTAGTTTCCTACTAAATTCAGCTTAAGAACCACCTTCTGATTAGGCCTTTTATGATCCCTCCAAACTGCTCATATTTCCCCAGAAAAATCATCTTGAATTTATTTCACACATGCATATTCATGTTCATTTCTCCCCTAATATAATCTAATTTTCTTGAGGGCAGGAACTGTTTTGTTTTCTCCCCCATCCCAGGTATACCCAGTTCCTTGACAGTCTTATTGGCCTCCGGTAGACACATTACGTATTGATTGATTGGTGGTTGTTTTGCTGACAGAGATAGGGAAATCAGAAAGAAGTATGGCGTTTATAGGAAGGATGGAGAGTGTGGCTTTGAGTTTGAAATCCTCTTCCACAAAGTCATACCCCGTATGGAAGTAACCCCAGATTCTCAAAAGATGTGCCAATAGAATAAATGTTAGGTGAGTTTTACTTTACTGGAAAGGCTTTCAATATGGTTCTGGCAACATACTATGTCCACTCTCTAAGGACCATCCTAGCCAAATACAGAGAAGCTCGACAATAGTAGATTGGTGATTACTTGGTCATGGCAATCTATGAAAGCGAAAAAAAATGACTCTCCTTCTTGTTCAGTCCCCTTCTTCTGCAGTGGCAGTGACTAAAAGGTAGAAAAGGGATCTAGTAATCACTTCTTTTTTGGAATGTCATCTGTTCATGCTATACAGATAGCTGTGAGTAACAGAATACTTCAAAGAATTAAAGTCAAGAATTGTACAAAGGGCTGTGGAAAGGCACATGATGTATAGAAGTAGGATACAACATCTTACTAATGAAAAAATACCCCAAAGAAGCCAAATCAAAGATGCCATCTTGGTGACGAATGATTTTAAGCCAACCAAATGGCAAGAGCAAGGGATAACTGAAGAAGAGATGACATGCTTCAATGGTATTCACTCCATGTCAAGAGAATTCCAGGAAGGCCTCCAATACAATGGACTCCCTACGATGGTTGTACAGGAACACAAGGGCAAGAATCACACAGGACGGATGGGTTGCAAATTGCATTATTGGAGGGGGTACCTACCCACGGAGATCACTGATCCATTGGAGAATTGAAATTTTTGAAATTCTGGAAGTACATTCAGGTAGAGCTATCCAAGAAAGAGAAATATTAGTCAGGAGCTCAAGATGGTTAAAGTTATAGATTCAAAAATCATCAGAAACGATAGAAGAAAAATAGCCAAGAGACACAACATCAAGAAAAAAAAAGAACGCAAAAAGCAAGATTGAGAAATACCAACTTTTGGAGAGAGCAGGGTGGAAAAAGGAAGGCATGATAGAGGAACCAGTGAATTAAGACAAAAATAGAGACAGGAGAAGAACCAGGAGAGGGCAATGTCACTGAAGACAAGGAAGGAGAGAGACGAGAAGGAAGAGAGTGATTAACATCATTAAATATGGCAGAAAAACAGAGAGAAGAGGAACTAAAGAAAGGCCAGGAGGTTTGAAGATTAGGAGATCAATAGAGACATCTAAGGATAATTTTGTCAAGTTGGTAGGAATAAAAGATTACAAGAGGGTTAAAGAGTGAATGAAATGTTGAACAAAATGAGGTAGCAGGTGTGTTCTATAATAAGTCTGGCCCTGAAACAAAAGAAATAAATGAAAACTAAAAAGGTAATGTGATCTGGAAACGTTTATTTTGGCCAAAGAAGCCCCTACAGCCTCAAAAAAATTTTTTTGAGAGATAGTATAAATATGATGCAATATGTTAAGCAATGATAGCTTCCATGGTAAAAATGATATATAAGGAATATAATCTAGGAAATGAGCAAAAACAGATGGGTTAGTACATAACTTGATAAAGAATATTTCCTTCATATCGAAGAAATATAAAATGCCTAGATCTGAGGTTGCTAATATTTTTGTGTGTCACAGACACCTTTGAGGGATGACTACTAAAAGATATTTTGTTTTGTTTTGTTGAACTCTTACCTTCTGTTTTAGAATCGATATTATGTATCAGTTCCAAGTCAGAAGAATTGTAAGGGCTAGGCAATTGGGGTTAAGTGACTTGCCCAGGGTCACACAGCTAAGAAGTATCTGAGGCCAGATTTGAACCCAGAACCTTGCTGCCCTAAATAATATTTTTAAATGCCTAAAACAAAATACACAGGATTACAAAAGACATCAATTATATTAAAATCCAGTTATCAAAATATTAAATAAATCAAATTCATCAACTCCCAGTTAAAAATCCCCAACCTACATGAAGGCTTCCATTGGGCAAATGTTTTTAAAGGATTTTTGAAGAACACAAGGATCATATAGTATGTGAAGGATGTGGATGGGTGGCAATCTATGCTGGAAGAAGGAATATTCAAATCAATGAGATCACAAACCCAGTGAAGGGCTAAACTCCAAGTATACTATGGGGAGAAATCAAAGAGCTAATGGAAAGGGACAAATGGAAGATACCAAAGGAGAGGGGGAATAACTGATGAAGGAAGGTCCTAGAGAAATCTGAAAGTGTTTTTTATTATATGTATATTTATTTATTGGGGTCTAAGTATTTTTTCCAAGAGAATGTATCTTTTATTACAAATTAGATCAGAGAAAAAATATGATGAAACACATGAGAGATGTTGTAAACTAAAAAATATGAAGAATAAGACAAATTTTTGGATATATCTAATATGGGAATTATTTTGTTCAAACATGCATACTTGTTAGGGGGGCTTTGTTTTCCCCTCCCCTTTTTCCCCAGTGTGAGTGGTAGAAATGGGAGAGGAAATAAGTGTTTATTAACTTAAAAATTAATTCCCAAAAGTTATATTAAATTGAAAATAAAAATAGGCATTCTAGCCTATCATATATATAAATATGTGATATATATATATATATGTGTGTGTGTGTGTGTGTGTGTGTGTGTGTGTGTGTGTCTTTTACATCTATTCCCTACATAGACAGGATATAGCTATACAAAAAACACTAATATCTAATTCAACTTTCAAATGTTTTGAGGTTATGGAACTTCTTCACTCTTCATGTGAGGTGTCAAGGAAAACATAAAAATTAAATATGCCCTTCATAGCTCTCTTTCAAAGGGACGTGGAATTCTATAGTTTAAAAGCTTTAAAAGTTTAAAATGGATTTTTAAAAACTTAGATTTTATTTCCATTCCCCCTATTTTTCTTAGTAATATCACTTCTCCCAAAGACAAATAGGACACTAGACACTAGCATTTAACAAAGGATTTTTTAAAAAATTAAGCTATGTAGTGAATGTTCCATACAAATAATTACTATAGTTTTTTTTTTATAATTACAGAGTTTAATTTAATGGAATTTAAAACTAGCTTTAGAATCCTTGCCAAGAATTCTGAGAATAGTTGCTAGTTCTTTTGGAAAATTACCAGATTTAAAGAAGAGTAAAACAAAAACTATTATTCATATCATAGCTGGAAGTTATAGATGTCCATAATTAAGTCACATTAACACATTCTGAAATATGCTAAAGCAAATTTCTGCAAGAAAAGTTATCTAAAAACCGGGATTAAATTAGATGTGAGAAATTCTGCCTTAGGGTAGACCCACCAAAGATATGTAACTTACTATTTTTACTCTTTTAATGGAAAAACTCTTTAAGTTTAAAGAAAACTCCCCTTTATATCCTACCCATCTATGAAATATTACAATGCAAAATTCCAATGCTCACCCAAATGGAACACCAAGAGCACCAAGGGGAGTGACCAGTACAGTAGGAACTGCTGTATAAGCCAAGAAATTTCCAATCTGACCAAGAGCCACTGTTAAGAGAATCACAAAAATATATCTTGTCATTATTACATTAAGATGTCCTTTGGCACAAAAGAATTAATAATTGGAACAGGAATAAAGGCACAGGATAGAATATAAAGTTTTTTTAAACCCTTAACTTCTGTGTATTGGCTCCTAGGTAGAAGAGTGATAAGGGTGGGCAATGGAGGTCAAGTGACTTGCCCAGGGTCACACAGCTGGGAAGTGTCTGAGGCCAGATTTGAACCTAGGACCTCCCACCTCTAGGCCTGACTCTCAATCCACTGAGCTACCCAGCTGCCCCAGAATATACATTTTTTAACAATTAGTTTGAAAAAATTTATTTACATATATATATTTTTTTTTCTACAAAATACCCTGCCCTGAAACTCTGGAGAAACTGTTGTCAAACCATTAAAATGATTTAAAATATTTTAGCTTTGGAGTCAATATCAGAGATAGTATTGAAAACACTAGTTTTTAGTCATTGAATATCATTGGCAATGAACACAAAGTATGAGTTACATTAGAACATGAGAAATTCATTTTATGGAGTCTCTCCTTGTAGTTATATAAATTAGAGTAGATAACAGTTATATATATATATATATATATATATATATATATATATATTCCTCAAGTACATGAGAAAGATCTTAAAAACCATACTTTTGAAATATCTTTAAAATATGCATAAAGATTCTCAGGATTGGTGCCCAAGGTGGTGTGGATACATTTCAATACCAATTAAAAATTTATAATAATCCTTAAAGGGGAACATTTCTATAAAAAATAAGACACTTACTTCACATTTCTTAATATATTAAAAAAAACAACTTAAAAAATAACCCTCATAGTATCTGTTCAGTTTCTAACATGTCTTTCCTCTGAGGGAGCCAAGGCACAGAATTAAAATTCTCATTTACTTAAGTACTCTGTCATATAAATTACTGATATAGTATTTATGTTGATGAACAGAAGTGTATATTCCAGGGTCAGCTAGGTGGCTTGGTGGATTGAGAGCCAGGCCTAGAGACAGAAGATCCTGGGTTCAAATGTGGCCTCAGATACTTTCTAGCTGCATGACCCTGGGCAAGTCACTTAACTCCCATTGTCTAGCCTTTAGCTTAGCATTGATTCTAAGACAGAAGGTAAGGGTTTAAAAAAAAAAAGGTGAACATGTCAACATATGAAATTTCACTTAGTTCACAAGAAACCTAAGTGTCTATTTGGTAATTTGAAAAAATAGAAATTACCTTTAATTTTAGAATAGTCTTTAGGCTTGAAACTAGAGGCATATCTTGAGCATTGGAATGGAGGAAAAAGATAATGGAATAATTTTTCCCCTATTCCTTTCTCTCCATTCCCCCAACCAGTTCTCTCTAACTACCCTCACTCTCTGCTTCTTCCTCATCTCTACCATTACTTATTCTATTTAAAAAAAAAAAAGGAAGAGAAGAGTAAAAAGGAGTAAATGAAGAGCTCTGGAAGGTACTTTAAGTACCCAGAAGAAGCAGAGTGAAATTAAAGTCATCCAGAAAGAACCAGGATATCATTCCCTCAGATCCCTTACTATGTCTAGAATGAATGATTGATTTAAAGAGAAAAATAAGTCATCATAAGACATACTTACTTGCATGGGAAAATATTCAAAATTAAAAATTAAAAAAAAAAAGACATATTTACTTGCAATTGTTCCAGACCACCAAACTATGTCCGTTAAATAAGAAGTACCTGTGAAGGATAAAGAAGAAAGGAAAATATATTCACAGGTACACATCTAGAAAGTGAACACAACTGCATTTTTATGTAATGAGAAAAAGCAAGATGGTTCTTAAATCACAGAATTGGTTTGGGAAGGGATCTTAGAGGTCATTTAGTCCAACTCTGCACCTGAACAGGCATCTCTTGTCTCTATAGAAACTATCTCTTGATCTACATACATACATACATACATACATACTACACACACACACATATATATAACTATATATTGTGTATGTATGTAAACCAGTGATTCCCAAAGTGGGCACTACCGCCCCCTAGTGGGTGCTGCAGCGATCCAGAGGAGCAGTGAGGGTCACAGGTGTATTTATCTTTCCTATTAATTGCTATTAACATTTTTAAAAAATTAATTTCCAGGAGGCTAAGTAATATTTTTTCTGGAAAGGGGGCAGTAGGCCAAAAAAGTTTGGGAACCACTGATGTAAATTATCATTTACTATTTGTCCTATATATTACCTGTAGTATATAGAATATACTATGTATAGTATATGTACGATTTATACACTACAAACTAGATTTTTTTAATAGACTCTCTCTTCCCCCTGCTCTATACACATAAAAAATGCTGATGTATATCTGAAAAAAATTGATTGAACCATTAAAATGATTAAAAATGTTTTGTATTCTCTCTCTCTCTTTATCTCTCTTCCTCCCTCTCTCCCTCCCTTGCATATACACATACTATATATACACACAAATATGTAAACTATATATTATGTACATATGTAAACTACATATCATATATACTGTATGTTCTATATACCACATGTAGTATATAGAATATACTATATATTATATGTACTAGATATCCTAAATATAGATTCTCTCTTCCTCCCTCCTCATCTCTTTATACACATAAGAAACTATTGATATGTATCTGAAAAAACTGATCTAGTCAGTAAAATGATTAAAAATGTTTTGTATCCCATATCAGTCTACCTACCTAGCTACCTAGCTCTCTCTCTCTCGCTCTCTCTGACTGTCTGTCTATCTATCTATCTGTCTTTCTGTGTATCTGTATATACATGGAGTAGCGAGGTGGTGCAGTAGATACACCAGTGGGATCTGGCCTCAGATGCTTATAGCTGTATGATCTTGGGCAAATCACTTAATCCCTATTTGCCTCAGTTTCTCTTATGTAAAATGGGGACACAATGGAGAAGGAAATGTTAAACTATTCCATGATTTTTGCCAAGAAAACCATAGATAAAATCCATGATGTCATGCAGAGTCAGACACAACTCAACAACAATATACCCACACATATATAATGAAGTCAACATTATATTAAGCAACCTACTGCATTGTTGGTGTAGTTGTGAACTGATCCAACCATTCTGGAAGGCAATCTGGAACTACGCCCCAAGGGCTATAAAAAATGTGCATACCCTTTGACCTGGTGATACCACTATTGTGTCTGTATCCCAAAGAGATTTAAAAAGGGGGGAGGAACTATTTGTACAGAAATATTTATAGCAATTCTTTTTGTGGTGTCAAAAAACTGGCAATTGAGGGGATGCCCATTAGTTGGGAAATGGCTAAACATCAGGGCATATGTTGGTGATGGAATACTATTGTGCTATAAGAAATGATAAGCAAGATGATTTTAGAAAAAGCTAGAAAGATCTACATAAATTGATGCAGAGTGAAGTAAGCAGAATCGAGAGAACGTTGTACACTAAAAGAGCAATTTTTTATGATGATCAGCTGTGGAAGACTTAGCTACTCTCAGCAACACAATGATCTGGGACAATTCTGAAGGAATTATGACAAACACAGTATCCACCTTCAGAGAAAGAACTGATGAAGTCAGATGCAGATCAAAGCATACTATCTTTCACATTAGTTTATTTATGGCTTATTTTGTTTTGGTTTTATATGAGTATTTTCTTACAATAATGACCAATCTAGAAGTATGCTTTGCAGGATAATACAGTATAACTCAGGTCAAATTGCTTTCTATCTCTGAGAGTGGGGAGGGAAGGGAGTGAGGGAAGCAATTTGAATCTCATCATTTTAGAAAACATATGTTGAATTGGGAAAATAAATTAACCTTGAATAAAAAAGTCTCTTTGGTAATGAATTAATTAAATGAGCTAGGCAGATCATGTAGGGAAAAGTGCACATGTACTATGTAGACGTTTTGGATTGCCACCATTGCTCTTGGCATCTGGAAGACCTGCCTCTTGTTCTGATTGAGGTCTAAGTCCTTCCGTCTTTCCAGAGAGGCTTGGGAGGAAAAAGACATCACGAAGAGCATAAGTTAACAGAGGGGACAGGAAGTCCACTTTTTTTCCTAGAACCACAGACTTACGAGGCTGGCAGTCTGTGGGCTTGCTCAGTTTGCTTGTGTAGCAAGTGGCTAGAAGCTCTGGCTGGCTGGGCAGCCCCAGGCTCTCATATTCCCAGCAAGCCAACCAAGAAGCTTGGCCTTCTCATTTTCTCTGGACTGCTTTCTGCTATTTAATAAATAATAATTATAAAATTAACATACAGCCTCCAGAGAATTTTAATCATTACAGAACTCCCATATCGTTTCCCTGTTGAAGGTCATTAAAAGAATTGTGCAGTTTCCACCCACTCTTGTTCAGTTTTGAGCCCAGTTCACAGTCCATAAGCAGGGATCTTTGGTGAGAGGTTTAGAATATGAAATAGAAGAATAAGTGGAAAATTTAATATCACCAGTACATATCCAACTTCCTTGTGCTCCTAAATGGAAGGTTTTATATTACCGACTCTCAGGAATTTCATGAATGAAATGGGATATAACAATTTGTTATTGGAAACAACATTACAAAAAAACACTTATTAATGGAAGACCAGTGGAAGATTCTTTATTTAAATGGGGCCTTTACAGGTTTAGGCAGTGAAGCTTAAAGTACCATCATACATCTAATTTCTAACTTACTGACACAGAAACCTAGAGCTAGAACTAAGTAGAAATACTGTCCTATACAATGCTCACCAAAAACCATGAGCTCAGACAAAGTAGTGAATGCTGTACTGGAGTCTCTCTCCAAAAACAAGTGCCCTAGACCATATACCTCAGATGTGACTCAATGAACAAACTAATCAATTTTCCTACAAAATCAGCTCTTTTTTGCCATTGTTTTGTTTCTGCCAAGAATACCACTATTCTTTTTTTTTTTTTAAACCTTTAACTTCTGCTTTAGAACTGATATTAAGTATTGGTTTCAAGGCAGAAGAGAATTAAGGACTAGGCCATTGGGGGTAAGTGACTTGCCCAGGGTCACACAGCTAGGAAGTGTCTGAGGTCAAATTTGATCCAGGATCTCCTGTTGGTAGGTCTGGCTCTGTACCCACAAAACCACCTAGTTGCCCCAATAAATACTACCATTCTTGCAAAGCATATAATTTAATTCAACAAATTTTTAATAGTACCTACTGTATATTGGGTCAGCTAGATAGTTCAGTGAATAGAATGTTGGGCCTGGATTAGGAAGACTCTTCATGAGTTCAAATCTGGCCTCAGACACTTACTGGCTGTGTGATCCTAGGCAAGTCATTTAACTTTGTTTGCCTCAGTTTTCTCATTCCTCTTAAGTAAAATGATCTGGAGAAGGAAATAACAAACCATTCCAGTATCTTTGCCAAGAAAACTCCAAATAGGATCACAAAGAAAAGCAACCAAACAACAACTACTATATATTAGATACTGGGGATACAAAGATGAAAACCTGCAGAGTCCTTGCCCTCTAAAAACTTGCCAATTAGGAGACTCATGGTTGACAACTTGGCCAGATTTTTGACCCCTCCTCCTTAATGTCCTACAGAGAGCTGCTGTATCCTACTTTCTTTGGAAGGTCTAATATACTTCCCAATTTCACACATGTGTGCATACACACATTTTCCCATTAGAGAATATGAACTTTTATTATTCCAATATTTCCTGGAGAATCACAAACATCAAAAACCCACAATGAAAATACACTTCATTTCATTGCCCTGTGGTATAATCATACTTATGGCACAGTTTTGGGGGTGGGGGTGAGTCATGATCATATTTCTTGCTTTTCAGGCATCATCACCTTAGAGGACAGACAAGTAAAGGAGAAGAGAGCTGGCACCTTGGGAACTCTACCACTGGGCTCCCAGCAGGCATTCTAAATAACTGATCTGACATCATTTTTTGACAGATCACTAAAAAAAGAATAAGCCATCCAGGTGTCTAAAAATCTCAATTTCAACTCATCATATTCTTTCAGTCCTTGACATGAAAAATCAGAAGACAGATATATTGTGCAGTCTTACAAATGCTGCTAGTAAGAGTTGATGATCATTTGGAATCTTAATGTTCCCATTGGAAAGGACTTTAGGGATGACCTAGTCTAATCCACTCTCAATTTACAAATAAGTCACTTCTCTGGAGTCATTGTGAAAAATGGGGGAAAATACTAGATTTATTAGATTCTGAAGACTTGGCTTCAAATGTCACCTCACCTATGTAGACTTCAGTTCCCTGCCCTGCAAGCTGAGGTAGCAGGCCTAAAGAACTTTTCATGCCATTTTCTTCTCTTAACATAGGATTCTGGTCCTTATATGAGGCCAGAGATGTTAAGGTGAATAGTTCAAGATCACTCATCTGTTAAGTGGCAGAGATAGGACTCAAACAGATATCATATCTGCTGGTTCTCAAAGTAGGTTTTGATCTGGATAAGAATCCACCAAGAAGAATGAGAAGGAACAATTAGATACATAGGGGATAACCAGAAGAGAGTAATTAATTGTGTCAAAGAGGTCATGGAAAAATAAAGATTGAGAAAAGGCTATTCATGTTGATTTTCCTTCAAATATCTTAACCTCCTACTTTTTCAATGTCCTCTACTCCCATGAGATATGCTTTCAATCTATATAAAGCTCATGAAGGGTCATAACCTTGATTTTGTCATCACCCACAAGGGTTCAACTTCTACAACTAAGAATTTTGAAACCACTTTTTATTGCTGTTCATATCAAATCAAACCCTGGTTTACTCAACTGCTTTTTCTTCTAATCATATGCTTGGAGGGAATTGTAGGAAATAACCTATCCAAAATGCATCAATGTGTATATATATATATATATATGTATACAAATTTATATTCTCATATCTCAACAGTTCCTTACTATAAAAAGGTATTCCTTTACTACACCTAAGTGATTCTTATCATTTTTTTCCCCAACTGATGTTCCAAACTTCTTTTCTAAGCTCCATACCGTACCTGTGATAGGAATGGTATTCTCCCATTTCCCACAATAGGAATTAGTTTTCCCTAAAAGGCCAAAAAAAAAAAAAAAGCAAACCCAAACCCTTTTTAAAAATTAAAAAAAGAATAAAACAACCCTCTATGTGGGACTTGATTGGGCTCTTGACTCTACTGATACAGATTCCTAGTTATCCAAGAGCATAAAAAGTTTCACCCCACATGCAGCTGGGGCCTCTCTGAATTTCTCAAGATAAGGGAGGCATCATTTTCTTTGCTATGTTGTTGTTGTTTTTGAGTCATTCAGGCATGTCCTGCCCTTCATGACCCCATTGACCATACTGTCCATGGAGTTTTCTTGACAAAGATACTGGCGTGGTTCGCTATTTCCTTTGCTAGTGGATTAAGGCAAGCAGAAGTTAAGTGACTTCCCTAGTATCACAAAACTAATAAGTATCTGAGGCCAAATCTGAATTCAAGTTTTCCTGACTCTAGGCCCAGCGCTCTATCTTCAGAGCTACCTAGCTGCCTTGGTCCTTTACCATATGAATAGCCTAATTCCCATATGGAGATGAGGGGGATGTATCTTGAAAAGTTTAGTGCCTCTGTATCCTTGCTGTGTTAGGGCAACATAAATCTGCTGCTAGCCTGATCACCCAAATGCAATGTGGGAATCTCTGGTACTGAGAGGAGCAACTTGCCCTTTAACTTAGACCTTCCATCTCCTGCTATTTTTGTCCCTTGAAGGAAGAGAAAGATGAAAGTTGGTGGGGGGTTGTCTTCAGCCCCAGAATTCAGACTCCATCCCTTTTGGTAATTGGAGAGATGTCTTCCATTCAACAATGAACATTTTCACATACATAGTCATATCCTATATATGACAGTGATTCTAAACTATCGTCCAAACCCCTTCTTCTCTTTCCCTCATCTTGACTCCTTTGTGAACCAATTCAACTCTATACTGTCCTCTTCTCTTGAGTCCCTGGTCCCCTTATCATTTTGCCAATTAAACCCTGCTAAACTTCAGTCTTGGATCACTCCCTCCATTTACTGCCTTTGCTCCTAGCTGAATGATGGTGGAGAAAATCATGCCACTGTTGTGACTGAGTCCACTACAAATATGTGTTACCTAACCTTGTCTTGGCCCACTGCTGCTAGACAATCTTGTTATATTCATTTTATCATTTCACTATCCTACTCTCCACTGAAGCTCTCTCAAACTTCATCTCTCTTCATAACTTCCATGATTCCCTCTCCTCTACCCTCTAAGCTGGCCAACTTGCCTAATGTTTCTTCCCTCTTTCTTATCTCCCATCACTCATAATTTCCTTCTTCGCCCTTGTCTCACAAGATCAATGGTTTTACTCCTCATCAATGTTGACTCCTCTATTTGCTCAAGAGATACCATTCCATCCAGTTTCCTTCATCAGATTGGCCTCTCTAAAATTCCCACTCTTTCACTTATTTTCAGTCTCTCCCTGTGTGATCATTCCCTGCCACCTACAAACATGCCCATTTATCCCCTATCTTGAAAAAAATCCTCATTTGATCCTTTCATTTTTGCTAACTATCCTCTTACATCTCTTCTGTCCTTTGTGGCTAAAGTCCTTGAAAAGGCCATCTACAATAAGTACTTTCACTTTCTCATCCCTCATTCTCTTCTCAACCTTTTATAATCTAGTTTCTGCCTTACAATTTCACTAAAATTTCCCTCTCCAAAGTTACCAATGATCTCTTAGTTGCTGAATTGAATAGTCTTTTCTCAATCTTTATTTTTCCATGACCTCTTTGACACAATTAATTACTCTCTTCTGGTTATCCCCCATGTATCTAATTGTTCCTTCGCATTCTTCTTGGTGAATTCTTATCCAGATCAAAACCTCTGGTGTCCCACAAGGTTCTATCCAAGGGCCCTCTTCTGTTCTCCCTCTATACTACTTTACTCATCAGTAAATCTCAATCAGGTTATCTCATCAGTTCCCATGGATTTAATTACCATTACGATTCCCTCATTTTCCAATTTTTTGCCACTTACAGAGAGCTCAGCTATAAATATTTTTGTACAATTCTTTTTCCTTATTATATCTTTGGGGTACAAACCTAGTAGTGATATTGTTGGATCAAAGGGTAGGCATTCTTTTAAAGCCCTTTGCTCATAATTCCAAATTGCCTTCCAGAATGGTTGGATCAGTTCACAACTCCACCAGCAGTGTATTAGTGTCCCAATTTTGCCACATCTCTTTAAACATTCATTATTTTCCTTTACTTTCATATTAGTCAATCTGCTAGGTGTGAGGTGGTACCTCAGAGTTGTTTTGATTTGCATTTCTCTACTCAGAAGGGATTTAGAACACTTTTTAAAGTGATTAATGATAGTTTTGATTTCTTCATCTGAAAACTGCCTATTCTTATCCTTTGACTACTTGTCAATTGAGGAATAGCTTGATTTCTTGTACATGAGTATGGATGCTACATGGGAATATACATGGGAATGGGTACTACAGGCATTATTATTCCATTTTACAAAGGATACATTTGAGACTTAGGTTAAATAATTTAATTATAAGATAATTTAAATAACTTGCCTGTACTAGGAGATATCATAAGTGGAATTTAAATTCATGCTCACCCCTAACTATAGTCCTTCACTCTTTTCCAAAACACCAGATTGTCTCTTCTCAAGAGACACTTTAGAGGTGACTCCCAGTGGGAACATAACCATCTGAGAGTTTTATTTCTAGACCACCTATGGCACTGTTCTGGATCAGTGATTATCGAACTATTTTTGCCCATCACACAGTATTGTTCTTTGTAATGAGAAATCCTGGCAGTTTGAGAGATAATCATGTGACTCTCCTGAGTGCATACAATAGTATGCTTAAGTTTTGTGTAATTCCAGGGATAACTAGCAAAACTCTGCAGTGGCATACCCTTTGAGAAGCACTCTTCTAAATTCTGTGACTAGAAATCATAAGCATGGGTTTGATCTTGAGAAACATAACCTGCCAGGAGACCATGAAGAGCTGACAAGTGAAAAAAGAATATTGTAGGATTGGAGAGAGGGAAAAGAATGGTACAAAAAGATTAATTTCAACTCTTATAGATGGAAGGAGTCTCTCTGATTATCTCCCATGTGGGAACACTCTCCCTTCTACACTCTTGACTACTGGCCTCCCTGGTTTCCTTTAAGTCCCAATTAAAATCCTACCTTCTACAGAAAGCCGTCCCCAACTGCTCTTAATTTAAGTGCCTTCTCTCTGTTAATTATTTCCTGTATATCCTATATATAACTTTTGTTGTTGTTGTTGCTGTTGCTGTTGTGCTGTGTCCAACTTTTTACCACTCCCTGAACCATACTGTCTATGGAGTTTTCTTGACAAAGATACTGGTGTGGTTCACCATTTCCTTCTCCAGAGAATTAAATCAAACAAAGGTTAAGTGATTTGCCCAGGTTCACCCAGCTAGTAAGTGTCTGGGCCAGATTTGAGCCCTGGTCTTCCTGACTTCAGGCCCAGCATTCTATTCCTTAAGCCATGTAGCTGCCTCATATATAGCTTACTTTGAATAAATTTGCTTTTATTTGTCTCACCCATTAGACCCATGTTAACAAACCTATGGCACGTGTGCCAGAAGGGGCTGCTCTCCTCTCCCTCTCCACTGTGCCTGAAGCCATTTTTCACATCAACCGTATCTCTGCCCAGCAGCCAAATGGGAACACTTCCTTCCTCCCCTATCTGAAATAAGATGATGGCTCACACACTGCATGAGGACTACAGATTGGGCACTAGGTCTCTAAAAGGTTTGTCATCACTGCATTAGACTGTAAGCTTCTTGAGGCCAGATTTAATTTATTGCCTCTTTACATATCTTTGGAGCTTAGAACAGTGCTTGGAACATAGTAGGTGTTTAATAAATACTGACTGATTTATAGTTGGGTCTTCAGATGTCATCTAATCCAACCCCCTCATTTTATAAACAAGGAAACTGAGGTTAAGTGACTTATCCAATGCCACATAAATAGTAAGCATCAGAGACAAGATATGAGTCCAGGTCCTCTGAGTCCAGAGACAGTGAGCTTTCTGCTTTATCAACTGCAATTACACTTAAGAACTTCTGGCTTTAGCCTGACTAGAGATGTGTGTTTGTGTTTGTGTGTGTAGATGTATGTGTGAGTGTTTATATGTGTGTATTTTTTTTTGCCTTCTGGAAAAAGATGCATTGATAGTCTATTTCTCCCACAGTCTCACCCTACAATGAATTTAAAAAAAAAAAAAGCAACAACAAATAAACCCTCTTAAACATGCACAGTCCAGTAAAGCAAATGCCCACATTGGCCATGTTTGAAAACGTATGTGTCTCTGCATTTTAAATTCCTCAATTCTCTGGCAGGAGATGAATAGCATGTTTGACCTTTAGTCTTATGGTCTCATGGTTTATTATTGCATAGATCAGAGTTCTAATGTTTTTCAAAGTTGTTTTTCCTCCGCAATGTTGTTATTGTATAAAATGTTTTCCCAGCTCTGCTCATTCTGTTCTGTATCAAATCATTGAGGTTTTCTCTAAACTGAGTATACTCTTAAATCTACCTATTATTTAATATTTGGGATGGGTTGTTTGGTTTTTAATATTGACACAGAAGTCATTTACAAACATTGGTAGCTTCAAATCTGTGATGCTAAAATGTGATTTAGCCATTATTATCTCTCGACTCATTCCATTTCCCCAACTGGAACACTAGTTCTGTCATGGTTGTTTTTCTCCTTTGTGGAGGAATCTTGGGAAACTAAGCTAAATTTGAGCATAACAGTCTGAACTGTCAGACAAAGACGTGTTTGTAGAAAACACAAAAGAGATTTGTAGAAATCATGATACCAATTGCTAGTAATGTTGACATGCATTAATTTTATGCCTAAACGGCAAATATTTAGGAATTAAGCTATGTGAAAAATTTCTTTGTAATATGCATTTTCTATTTTGTATATATGCAAATATATTAGGGACTTATATTAATCCTAATGATCATAGCATTAAAAAAAGAGACCCTCAATTCATGCAGGGTATGGCCAGTAACAAAGGAAGTGGGTGCTTATAACAAAGACTAGAGAATGACACTTTGTGTCCTTTATGAATTAATCCCTTTCCTTCAAAAAGGTTTACAAACCAGTTACAGTCTGAGCTGAGGCCTTAAGAAAAATGTATTTTAAAATGTATTCTTATTTATTTATTTCCAATTACATGGAATAAATTTCCCCATACATTTTCTGAAGTTATGTGATCCAATTTGTCTCTTTCTCTCCCTTCCCGGAGCTTTTAATTAAATATAACTAAATATATACTGTAAAGACAAGTGCCAATTTGTAAATGCAAGTATTCATGAATTAATGAATGGGTTTCAAAAGTCTGTTTGCTAGTTGGTCATATGGAACTCAGATCTCATTCCCCCCCCCCTAAAAATACATATAGTGATTAGGCACTCAGGTCAACTCAAAAATCCCATTTTATTCATAACGTGAATTATTGAAAATTAAAAAAATTTTTTTAACCAGACATGATTTCATGGGTATAGAAGGGCTCCTGGGGGAAACTTCCTCAACCATCTTTTTATTGGCATTTTTCTTACCCAGAATCACAAAGCCTATGTTAGAGGTGTAAAGAATTAATTATTTATTTTCTGACTTAAAAGGAAGAATTTCTAGTCTCTCAGAATGAATGGGAAAATAGCAATCCAATTTCTAAGTCTTGCTTAAAGTGCTGGGAAATACAAAGTACTCAAAAGCAAGATTTACTTTAAATATATGTATATGTACATATATTTAATTTTTTATATACAAAGCTCCACCTCTCCTTTCTACTTCTGTACCCTCCCCAAACAATTTAAGAAAGCAAGAAAAACAAAATCCTCTGTTAAAAGCACATATGGTCAAATAAAACAAATCCCCAAATTTGTCATGTCCAAAAATATGTCTCAATCCCCATTCTGAGCCCCTCCCCTCTATATCAAGAAATGGATGGTCTCTTTATCATGAGACCTCTGGAATTATGTTTGTCATTTTGTTGATCAAAGCTGCTAAGACTTTCAAAGTTTAATGTCTTTATTTTAAAGCAAGATTTACTTTGGGTAATAAACTGAATACATGGAAATAACAAAAGTATAGTGGTTCAAGAACTAGGTTCAAATTCTACCTCTGAGATTACTACTTGTGTGATTTTATGTAGGTCATCTAACTTTCCTAGGCCTCAGTTGCTTTATCTATAAAATGAGATGAGATGAATGGATTAGAAAATATCCAAAATCATTTTCTAGTTCTAAGTCTATGATACAATGAAATTTAAAAAAGAATGAATTTATGTGGTCTAGAGTAACAGTTCTCAAAACTTTTTGGTCTCACGTCCCCTTTATATTCTTAAAATTATTGAAGTTGGGGGGCATTTAAGTAGCTCAGTGGATTGAGAGTCAGGCCAAAGAGATAGGAGGTCCTGGGTTCAAATCTGGCCTCAGACACTTCTAGCTGTGTGACCCTGGGTAAGTCACTTAATCTCTATTACCTAGTCCCATGATGGTGAACCTTTGGCACACATAACAGAGGGGGGGGCACTCAGAGCCCATGTGCCTTCGCTCTAGCACAGAATTCACTAGAGTTTGTTACTAGAAAGCCAGGGGGACACAGGGTCAGGCTACTCCTCCCCTCTTCTCCATAGGTGCCTGAGGACATTTCTCACATCACCCACCCCTCTAAAAGGTCTGCCATCATTGACCTAACCTTTACCGCTCTTCTGCCTTGGAACCAAAACACAGTTTTTATTCTAAGCCAGAAGGTAAGTTTAAAAAATTATTGAGTCCCCAAAAGAGCTTTTGTTTATAAGGGTAACATTATATCTATTTGTATTTACCATTTTAGAAACTAAAAAATTTAAAAACCCTTTGAAATACATATTTAATTAAAATAAAAATATACATAAATCTCATTTCATGAAAAATATTTATATTTTCCAAACATAAAAAATTAGTGAGAAGAGACATTATTTTACATATCTTTGTACATCTTATTAACATCTGGCTTAATAGGAGACGGTTTGATTCTCAGTATCTGCTTCCATATTCAATCTTTTGCAACATTTTAGTTGAAGTATATGAAGAAAACTATACTTCATAGATACAAAATTGGAAAAGGGTTAGTGTAACATCTTGGAATTATAATGAAAATGGTTTTGACTGTCGACACCCTCAATTTTTTTAGTTAAGACTTATGGTTTTACGAGTATACAAACCTCCAACATTATACTTTGAGAACTTTTGATCCAAAATGAAATTAGAGTTTGTAATCTTATTTTCAATTATCGTACACAGAAGTGAATATTAATGACTATTCATCTACAGAATATAGTCTATTAGACATTCTTTCTCTTTAAATGTTTTATCTGTTTTCTCAGAGCTCTTATTTTCCATATGCTATTGTCCCTTTATGGAAAGATGATCCACCATGGCAGGTGAGGTATCTGGAATCCTGTGACATCCTCCAACCCTGTGACAAAGAAAAGCTGATATAGAGATCTCTTCTTAGTATTGGATAAAGATCAGGTATTAGATCCACCAGCAGCCTCGGATACTGTTACTATTCCGTTGGTTACTGATAGATTGGAAATTCCTACTGGGGATAAACTGAGTTCCATTTCAGAGATTCCAGTCTTTCCTCTTTTCAAACTCTTACCTTCAGAGTTAGAATCAATACTGTATATTGGTTCCAAGGCAGAAGAGCAGTAAAGGCTAGACAATGGAAATAAAGAGACTTTCCTCTGAAGGTTCAAGAGGGCACCTCAGGGAAAAAAAAACATTAATGGCAGTGAGGTCTTATCATATAATATCCAGTAGTGTTCTCTTATATTATCCTTCTTCCTCCATGATTGTTTTTGTTTTTTAAACCCTACCTTCTGTCTTGGAGTAAATATTGTGTATTGGCTCCAAGGCAGAAGAGTGGTAAGGGCTAGGCAATGGGGGTCAAGTGACTTGCCCAGGGTCACACAGTTAGGAAGTGTCTGAGGCCACATTGGAACCCAGGACCTCCTGTCTCTAGTTCTGGCTCTCAATCCACTGAGCTACCCAGCTGCCCCCCACCATGATTGTTTTTAAAGATAGTACAAGTGATTTGACTGGTATAGAAAGTATCTTATACCAATGCAAGTAGGTAATTCATTAGTAATTTGTGGCTTAGAGAGTTGCTTGGAAATACTTGGAAGTTTAATGCTTTGCATCAGGCCATATAGTAAACTGAAAGGCAGGGTTTGAACCTTCCCAATTCCAAAGCCAGCTGTCTAACCACTAGACTCCTACTTATTTTATAACTCCTAAACAGACACAATACCAGGTTCATATATATATTTATAACCATTTCTGTTCCTATTATATGTCTCAACCATAATCACTCAAAACTTTAACCAAAAAGATTCAATGATCTTTTCCATAGAAAATGATCATATAAAGCAACTGTCGACAACCTTTTTGGCTGTGAGAGCCATAAATGCCGACGAAAGGAGGAGGAGAGAGGCGGAAGGCGCTGGAATATGGGGCGGGGGGGGGCTGAAGGGCCCCCTGGGACACATCCTGGGGCTCTGCCCCGACTGGCCAGTGGGGAGGTGGAGCCAGATATGGCTTGAGAGCCATACGTTGCCGAACCCTGATATAAAGAATACATTTTCTTGGTTTTATTATTATATTGTTATCTAGGTGAAGATCTTAAATCCTTTAACAACTATGTTTCAAGTCAAAGTTTTAGATTTATAATAACCCTCATAGTCACAGTCTAGACCCATGTTGGTGAACCTGTGGCACATATGCCAGAAGGGGCTGCTCCTCCCCAACCCTCCATCATGCCTGAGGACTTTTCTCCCATCACCTGCTCCTCTGCTCAGCAGCCCAATGGGAGTGTTTCCTCCTTCCTTTGTCTGGGGTGAGGGGGTGGCTCACCTGTGGTGTGAGGGTTGTAGTTTGGACACTTGGTCTCTAAAAGGTTCACCATCTCTGATCTAGACCATGCACAATTTTAGGAACTGAAGACCTCTACTGTATTTCTAAGTAACTGACAACATTTATCATAGAGAGGTCTCGATTCTAGAATCTGTTTTTCATAAAGCTAAGCATCTCTTACTCTAAGCATGTTACAGAGTGGAAATATTCTCTTCAGAAAGGGGTATATGAAAATGTCAGTGTTTGATTATTCAGGGACTAATTCCTCAATTTGTGGATTATCCATCTCCCTCTTACTCAATCTCTTTCTTTTTAGTAGTTTCATTACTCTTTTAGTGTAAACATCAGGGTATAGGTAGTAAACGGAAAATAAATAAAACTACCAGTCAACTAGGCAACTTTACATATTCTTAGAAGAAGATGGCAAAATTTTTTTTTTGAAAGAGCAGATTCTGAAATTTGTTAAGAGGTGTTGTTTGAATCATCTACCCATTTAAAAACATGTTATTTCTTCTCTATTAGTACAAATAACAAAGTTATTTTAAGCTAATTACTATTAGATGGTTTATGTATCCATGAAAAGGGTAGTAAACTATTGGTAAACTTGTCTAATACATGGTGCCTTGAAATAATAATTGTGCATGTTTAAATTCTGAAAAATGTACAAAAGCCAAAAACAATGAAGCTAGTCAATTCCAAGCCATATTTAAAATCCCTGCCATCACTAACATAAGCAAAATTAATAGACAGACAGATAAATATTCTACAAAAAACACATACTGGAGTCCTGGATTCTAATCTAGCCTCAAATACGTCCTAGCTGTGTGACCATGGGCAAGTCACTTAACCCCAACTGCCTAGCTCCTACTACTCTTCTGCCTTGGAACCCAATACACAATATTGATTCTAAGACAGAAGATAAGGGTTAAAAAAAAAAAAAAGGAAGTGATACTAAATTTGTAGTTAAAGGAGCTAAGTCTGCTGTCAACTACCATTGTGAATCTATACAAATTATTTAATCCCTCAATTTCTTTTTTTTGTCGATAAAATCAAGGGAATTGCCGCATAAAATGAGAGATCCTGAAATCATGAGGTAGCCAATTATAGAATCATAGATTAGGAGCTAGAAGGAATCGTTGTTGTTGTTCAAATTGTTTTTAGTCATGTCTGCCTCCTCATGACCCTGTTTGGGGTTTTCTTGACAAAGATACTAGAGTGGTTTGCCATTTCCTTCTCCAGCTCATTTTAAAGTTGAGGAAATTGAGGCAAATAAGGTTAAATGATTCGTCCAGGGTCACACAGTTATTAAGTGTCTGAGGCCAGGCTTGAATTTAGATCATCCTGACTTCAGGTCTGGTGCTTATCTACTGTGCCACCTAGCTGCCCTCAATATTTATATATCTAAGGCAAATAAGGTTAAGTGACTTGCCTAGGGTCACAAAACTAGTAAATATTTGAGGCCACATTAGAATTTAGGATGTCTTCCTGTTAAGTCTTCCTGAGCTAGCAGTCTATTCAATGTGGCAATCCCTTTGATTTTAGTGACAGAAAAAATGAAATTGAAGGATTAAATAATTTGTGTAGCTACGCAATGGTAGTTGACAGCAGACTTAGCTCCTTTAACTACAAATTAAACATCACTTCCTTTTTTTTTTTTTAAACTCTTATCTTCTGTCTTAGAATCAATATTGTGTATTGGGTTCCAAGGCAGAAGAGTAGTAGGAGCTAGGCAATTGGGGTTAAGTGACTTGCCCATGGTCACAAAGCTAGGACATATTTGAGGCCAGATTTGAATCCAGGACCTCCCATCTCCAGGCCTGGTTCCCAATCCACTGAACTATTTAGCTGTCTCTTATCATTACTTCCATTGCATCAAACTGCTGATACATGACTGTGAGCTACAGCTACCTTACCAAATTCTACATTCTGCTTTTTCCTTCTCTGTTTTGAATATAGGATGAATTCCTTTCACTTAGATATAGAACTTTTCTCTTTAAGTAGGGATGCTTCAATCTCCCACATAGAGCACAATATATTTGTGAAACTTTACAAAGATTTCAAAAAAGGCACTCATGGGCCATAATTCTAGAAACCAAGAATACTATGTTTACATTCTAGAATTTGAGCTACCTATCAAACTCAACTAATTACTTTTGCAACTCATGGCCTAGAGATGTCTTTCCTAGATATTCTGTGAAATCTCATAGAATATTGTTACCAATCTCATGAACTGTCAAAAACATAGGAGGGAAAAAAACAAACCCATAACTCTTGGTCACCTTCAGAAAAGAATTCTTTTTATATTTGAAAGTAATGGCTTTCTCTTTAGCACTCTGAGTGATCCTGGCAAAGAACTCTAAGTCTCTTCTTTTTGGATTTGATGATGGTTTATGTTTTTATTTTGGTTTTAGCCCAGAGGAAAAGGGAATGGATTTGTGTTTGTTTGTTTTTAAATTATAAACAAGTCAATAAGAATCACAGAATTTTTAAGTTGTATAAAAGGCCAATAAAGGCCATGTAGTTAAACATATTCCTGAAAAGATTACCCACAATAATAATAATCTATCAATAAACATTTGTTAAGCACTTACTATTGCCCAGGCACAGTGCTAAGCAGAGGAGATACAAAGAGGCAAAAAATCCAACCTTGCTCTAGAGGGGCTTACAGTCTAATGGAGAAAACAAAATGCAAACAAAGTATATACAATTCAAGCTACACACAGGTAAACTAGGACAGCATTAACAGATGGAATAATGACTTAATGGTTGTCAAGTGTCTCCTGGAAGACCTCAAACCCAAGGGAACTGCCTACTTTTTGAGGGAAACTATTCTACCTTTGGCCCCTCTTAATTGTTAGGAAGTTTTTCTTGACATCAAGTTTAAATTTCTGTCTTTTCAACTCTACTTATCTCTCCTGGTTCTACTTTCTAGGGTCAAATCTAATCCCTCTGCCACAGTGTAGTGCTTCAAATATCTTGTCTTTTTTTCTTTATCATGTCTTTTATTCTTTAGATTAAATATTTTTGATTCCTTCGAATGATCTTCATGTGATATAGACTCAAGGCCTTTCAGTTACTCTCCTGCTTATGAAAAAAACTATGATGCTGAGAACCAAACACAGTACTCTAGATGTGTGATCTGACCAATGTACTATAGACCCACACATCTCCTCATTCTTGGAAACATAGTTCTCAATGCATCCTGTGGTCGTATTAGCTTTTTTTTTTTTGGCTGCCACATCACAATGTTGACTCATATCGACCTTCCAGACCACTAAAACCCTCAGATATTTTTCAAATAACCAGCTAAGCTTTCTCAAAAATGTGTTAAGCAGTTGGTTTTTTGGATCCAAAGGTAAGGCTTTACATTTTATCCCTACTTGAATTTTATGACATTCAGTTTAGCACAGTGCTTTAATCTCTGAAGGACTCATTCAATATAATAACCATCTCTTCTAGGCATATGTCATCAGCAAATTTAATAAGCACACCCTCTATGCCTTGATCCAAGTAATTGATAAAAACTTCAGCAGACATAGAGTTATAAAAGGCAGTCTGCTGAACAATGTGTTAGGGAAGTATGTTCTGATGGGTTAGGGAAAAGGATGACTGTGATACAGTTATAAGGGATGGGGCTCCCATCCTGGAGCAGACCCTTCAACTCCTAGGATGGTACTTATTGAAGCAAAAATAGGTAGAAATACCTTATCCAATCACAATCTGTTCTCCTTTCTGCCTAATGCCAAAATTCTTATAACACTGATGTGAAGCAGCAAGGTGACCCAGTGGATAGACCTGGGTCTATCCCTGAAAGAAATAAGCTCACCAATGAAATAGCTAATCCTCAAAGTATTATATTATCAAAGTGACTATAAAATAAGTGAATTTCATTAACTTAGGATTGGTCCAGGCTTCCCGTTAAAGTGGACAAAAGACTATGGTTTTATAATAGTTAACCTTTATAAAGCTACAAGCTTTATAACTTTCAAAGTTTGGAAAAGTAAGTTTTTTGTATATATTATCTTCTTTCATCCTTACAGCAACTCTGTAAATAAGGTGCTATTATTATTCCCATTTTACAGATGAAGAAAGTGAGGCTAAGAAACACTAAGTGACTTGCCCATATTCTAACGGGGAGTAACCATCTGAAGCAAGATTCAAATTTGAATCTTCCCAAATCCAAATCCAACACTGTCTACTATACCACCTATCAGCCTAGGTGAGGTATATATAAAAGGTAGTGTTTCCATTGGTAATGGTGGAATGGGATTAGCAATGAATATGAGACTAATCAAGACCTAAGCTCTAACTCAAGAGGTTCAAGTTGCAGTTCTACAAAATTAACCGGGACAAGGAATAGGGAAAAGAAGAGCTTGAGCTGTGACTCCTCAGATGAACTTATTGCCCTAAACCATAATTTCAACTCTAGAATGGAAAGAACTGGCCACATTATCCCCATTTGCCTAGATGTAGTAAGGAATAGGGATGGCAGGGTTAATATCAGCAAAAGAGTTTGATTACTAGAAAAGTGAGGGACTGAATTGACAGGTTTGCCTAGAATTTTCCACCAGTCTTGGGAGTTGAATGGCCATATTCTTTAATATTTTTACAATGAATCTAGTCAGGATCTAATCAGTTTATCATCTATAGTGCTTCTCTTCCCTAATGTCCAAGTAACACCAAGATGTTGCCAAATCATTTTATTGAATTAATTAAGAGATTGACTCAGAGACAAAAACTGCTGTCAAATTTAAAAGTATGCTAACAGCCCCAAGTAATTTTGCACAATCAAGCTTTAAGAAAAGGTTTCAACATAAATAATTTATTTCTTTAATGTGAAAATAACGAAAACTCAGAGGATGAAAATAGTCACTTACTTTGGAGGAGCCCAAACTTTTAAGCAGAGCAGAGAGACAGCATAGTAGAAAGTATGTTTGGATCCCCAAAATCACTTCCTTAAATGGAGACTACTGTATATTATTCTCTCTTAATGCTACTGTTCTTCCAGCTCTTGAATGGGAAACTATTATATTCCACTCTTTGATGCTTTGAAAGCTGATATAGGATAAACTGTGGCTGAAACACTTAAGAGAATTTCATTCTCAGATAAAGGTTAAATATCTCTCATTCTCAGATAAAGGTTAAATATCTCTCAATTGAGGCTAGATTTTCCAACGGAAAAGGAATACAAATATTTTTAAAATGCACTTTCCTTTCATTTTACATCAGTGGGGGTGGGGAGAGAGGAGAGAAAAGCAGGTATCTGGACAAACCCAAGAATAACTTGTTTAAGTTTGTTCAGTAAAAAAGAATAGGGAGGGTTTTCTAGAATGGATTTGACCTTTGGAGGTCTCTTTACTAGTTTGATTATTCATTCTTTTGTGGCCAGTGTAATTTACGAATTACCCCGGAGGATATCACATACCCAGAGGGATCTAAACTCTCTTTAATTAGTGATTTAAGTGAAAAAAAAATGCTTTTTGATCTATTTCCGAAGCTTCTCCAAATCCCCAAGCTGTGTACCTATTAACTGCCTACAAAACTAAAAAGAAAATTAAAAATTAAAAACTCAACCAAAATAGAGCTCTTGTCCCCATATTAGACTAAAGGTGGCAGGGACTGGGAGAGATGCTGCGGCCAAAGGAGGAAACAGAGGTTGCACAGAAGAGATTATCTCACTTGAGCAGGACACACACCTAGGGAGCAGAGCGAGCCGAGCCCCACTGCTCTGCAGCACGGGTGGGTCGGCTGCGCTCCTAAGTGCGGATGGGCGCTGCAGCTCCATCCCTGCCTTTGCACACACTGCACTTGGCCCATCTTCTGCAGGGGTGGGCGCTATGGACCACTCAGGCTACTGGGGAAAGGGTGACAGCATCACCCAGAGAAGCATCAGCTACAAAAGATACTGGGGGAGGGAGGTGCAGAGAAGAGGACAGATAGAGGGAAGCATCCCTAGGTGGCCCCAGGCCAATACAAACCCAAATGTTTTCAATGCTCCCCCCAAAAGCTTTAATCGCTGACAATCCCACCCCACCCGCCTAAAAGCCGCCCGGGGGGAAGGAGTGCAGGGGAAAGCACCGCGTTCCGTGATCTGTACCTCTCCTCTTCGCCCTCACGATGCCTTTCTTCTGAAGTACGAAAGTGGATCCGTTCACCAGGCTGGAAACCACAGCCACGCTCAAACCCAGGGACACGGCGGCGGGGCTGGGGCTGTGCGCCCCTTCCCCGGCTGCTGCGGTTGCAGTCATCATCTTCCTCCCCAGCAGAGCCGAAGCTTCCTCCCTACTTGCTACCGAAAGCGGCCGGGCTCCCGCGCCTGCGCACACCGCTGGGATCACGTAAGAGCCTGGATGGCTAAATTTTTTCTGCTACTCCGGGTTTTAGCAGCGACTGAGAGGGGAGGGAGTAAAGCAGGAAGAAAAGCAAAACTTTGGGTTCAACGCAAGGGTAGAATGGGGAGGAGAGGCGGGAAGCGGAGACCTAGAAAAAGTAGTTCTAGCACCTGTCTTGTATTTTTCCAGGATGTAAGTAATTACCACAAATTAATATTTATGGAGTGTAATAATAATAATAATAATAATAATAATAATAATAATAATAATAATAGCTCGCATTTGTATGAAGGCAGCCAAGTGGTGCAGTGAATGGAGGACCAGACCTGGAGTCAGGAAGACTCATCTTCCTAAATTTTAATCTGGCCTCAGTCTGCTGTGTGACCCTGGGCAAGTCAACTTTGCCCTGTTTGTCTCAGTTTCCTCATTTACAAATGAGCTTGAGAAGGCATCGGTAGAACAATTCAGTATCTTTGCCAAGAAAACCCCAAATAGACTCACAACTTATGAGACTAATAACAAAAATATATATATAGCGCTTAAAGACATGCAAAATGTTTTACGCAGAATATCTCTTTTGATCCTCACAATAACCTTTAGAGGTAGGTGCTCCCTGCTTTACTGTTGAGGAAAGGGAGGCTGAGATAGTTTATCAGTGTTGGTGTGTCAAAATTTGCCAAAAATCTGAGCATAACTCCGGTGGTATGTCACTTTGAGAAAAAAAAAAAACATCATTTTGCCATAATTTCCGATATTTATAGTTTAAATAACAAAAATGTATAATTGTAATATATAACTATATTTAATAAACCAAAATAGGTAAATTAATATAGGTAAAATTGTCATCTATAATGCACAGAGTGTCTGCACTACATACACTACCGCAAATGTTTCATCCTTGGCATGCGGCCCCATACTTCTGTTTGGGGGCCCCATGTGGCAGGGTGTCATGGAAAATGGCTACTCATGTCAGTGCTGACACCTGTGTCAAAGGTTTGCCATCTCTTGGTTAATTGATACAGAGGCAGAATTTTGATCTTCCTTACTCCCAAGTCCAGCACTCCGAAACCTCTACTTTACAAATTCTAGAAAGAAAAGATGAATAAACTTGGTTAATGTCATTAATTATCAGATTTTAATGGAGAGGGGTTGTTGTTTTGTTTCCTTTAATAGAGCTTAGGTTGAAGCCAAACTTCAGGGAAATGTTCAGAGAAAATGTGGAAAATTAAGTTGTATTTTTGAAGAAGTTATAATTTGGCTTACTCAGATAGTGGAATTTTTCTAGGGTTGGAGTAAGAGATGAGTTGTATAGTGCTTTAATGCTTTGCTATCAAAAGCATTGTGAGATAGTGAAATTGTTATTGTTCCCATTTTATAGATGAAGAAATTGACATTCAATGCTGTTCCCATGGTCATGCAGCCAGGAAATGTGGAATCAGAATCAGAATCTAGTAGTCTAGCCAAAAAAATTTTTAAACCATATTGGTTCCTAAGAGGTAGGCAGTTAGGGTTAATGTGACTTACCCAGGGTCACACAGCTAGGAAGTACCTGAAACTAGATTTGAGCCCAGGATCTCCCATCTCCAGGTCTGGTTCTCTATCCATTGAGTCACTTAGTCCAAATTTAAATTCAGAGCCCTTGCACCAACATACCAGAATCCGGATTGTTATGAATAATAAGAAAAAGAGTGTACTAAGTACTAAGCAGAAGTACTAAGATTTGCCTCATTGGAAGAAAAGGCAAGAGATTAAGTAGAAAAAATAGAGCAAGAAAGACAGTTTGTGAAACCTAGAATGAAGAGTTTAAGTGGGATGCAAATGATGGTAGTGAAGTCTTTGGGTAATTCTAAAAAGTAAAGACTTAATTCCCAAAGAAAGAAACTTTTGGCAGTGATGTTTTGGACTGATTAGGAGGTCAGGAAGAAGAATTACCAATAAGGACAGATCTATGCTATGCCTAATTAAAGTCTTTCTGTTTCCATTTTTAAGTATCACAAATGAAATGATTGAGACATCAGAAAGGACTTAATAATTGTGAGTTCCAAGACAATCCCTTATGTGCCAGGCTCTGTACTAAAAGCTGTAGATAATGTAAAAGGCAGTACCTGCCCTCAAGGAGCTCACAGTCTACTGGGGAAAAGCAGTATAAAAGCAACTATGTCCAAATGATATATATGCAGGATACAAAGGCTTTTTGCAGAAATAGGATTTTAGCTGAGACTTAAAGGAAGCCCAGAGGCAGAGATAAGAAGGGAGAATGTTTGAAGCGTGGAGTGAAAATACCTGGAGTTGAGAGGTGGAGTGAGTAACAAGGAGGTCAGTGTCACTGGATCACATGTTAAAGGGAATAAGGTATAACAAGCCAAAAAAGGCAGGAAGAGGCAAGGTTATGAAAGGATATTAAAAGCTTAACAGAGGGCAGCTGGGTAGCTCAGTGAATTGAGAGCCAGGCCTAGAGATGGGAAGTCCTAGGTTCAAATCTGACCTCAGACACTTCCCAGCTGTGTGACATAGTATTGACTCCAAGATGGAAGGTAAGGGTTTAAAAAAAAAAAAAAAAAAAAAAAAGCTTAACAGAAGATTTTATATTTGATCCCGGAATTCAGCAAGTAGTCACTAGAGTTCTTTGAATGAAGAATGAATGGCATGGTCAGATTGAAGATGAACTACTGAAAACCCAGACTTGGCATATGTAAATATAAGGGCTTAATTTTTCTTGATAGTTAATAAATAAATAAGAGGAACCTTGTCTTCTTGGGGGATTTTATTTGCTATTAGTTGAAGAGCTCTGCAAGAAGGATACTGATTTCAAATTGTTTGTTCCCTGGGATAAAAGAAAGATGAGTAAGAGATTGGATTATGTTTTATATTTAGTCATTTTTCAATCATGTTTGACTCTTTGTGAACCCTTTTGGGGTTTCTTGGCAAAGATACTGGAGTAGTTTGCCATTTCCTTCTCTAGCTCATTTTTACAGATAAGGAAATGGAGGCAAACAGGGTTAAGTGATTTATCTAGGGTCACACAGCCAGGAAGTGTCTGAGGCTGGATTAGAACTCAGAAAAAAAAAATCTTCCTTATCCTAGGCTTGGCACTATCCACTATGCTACCCTACCAGCCTCAAGAGTCAAGGTTACTTCTTTGTAGTAATTTTGTAGCTCTTGCCCAAGAAGTCTGAGAGTCAAACAGTACCATACTTCTACTTTGTTGCAAGACAAAAAGGAAGTATGACTGCAGAAGGAAGGTATTTGAGCAGTGGAGTCAGGAAATCCAGCTTTATATATCCAGGCTTTAATGGAAGCCCTGTCTGATTTTGTATTCTTGGGCTTAAAGATCATTGTAGATGGCAACTGTAGTCATGAAATTAAAAGACTCTTGCTTCTTAGAAGGACAACTATGGCAAGTCTGGACAGTATACTAAAAAGCAGAGACATCACCTTGTTGACAAAGATCTGTATACTCAAGGCTCTGGTTTTTCCAGCAGCAATGTATGGCTTCAAGATTTGGACTATAAAGAAAGCTGAGCTTCACAGAATTGGCACTTTTGAATTATAAGGCTGGAGAAGACTGTTGAGGATCAAATCAGTCAAACTTAAAGAAATTGATTCAGACCATTTACTAGAAGATCAAATACCGAAGCCAAAGCTGAAATACATAATGAGAAGACAGGACTCATTGGAAAAGACCCCTGATATTGGGAAATATTGGACACAAAAGGAGAAGTAGATGACAGAGGTTGGGATGGATAGATGGTATCATAAAAACAATGAACATGAGTTTGGACAGACTTTGAGTGGAGGCTAGAAGAGCCTGGTGTGCTGTGATCTCTATGGTCATGAAGAATCAGACAGGACTGAGCAACAATTTTTTGACCTTAGGCAAATTGCTTCCCCACTTTTGGGTTTAGATTTCTTTTTTGTAAGATGGGGACCACCATGCTGCACTGGGGACCTTGCAAGGTTGTTGGGAGAAAGGTGCTCTGTAAACCTTACAGCCAAATAGAAATGTAAGTTGTAGGGGCAGCTGGGTAGCTCCGTGGATTGAGAGCCAGGCCTAGAGACAGGAGGTCCTAGGTTCAAATCCGGCCTCAGACACTTCCCAGCTGTGTGACCCTGGGCAAGTCACTTGACCCCCATTGCCTACCCTTACCACTCTTCCACCTATAAGTCAATACACAGAAGTTAAGGGTTTAAAATAAAAAAAAATAATAAAAAAAAAAAGAAATGTAAGTTGTTACTAATAAAAGACAATGGGATGATAATGGATAGAAGGCCAAGCCAGGCTTAGAATGGAAAAGAAATGACTCTTATCTGTCTCTGACACAGTCCCCAGTAGCTATCAAATTCTAAGCTCTATGAGGACAGGAATGTTTGTCTTCTGCCTCTTTTTGCATCTCCAGTGTGGGGGGTATGTAAGAGACAATTAATGTGTTTATTAATTGATCGATTGATAACCCTGGATAAGTCACTTAACATTTTAGTGTCCTAGGTATCTTTCAAAGACTCTGGATTGTAGTTAAACTGCCAGTCTGCAACAGTGGAAAGAGTTTATATCTATGGGAGTTTAATACCTCAGTGAAATAACTGATCAAAGACATGGTGGGTTATGGACTTCCCAGAATTAGAGGTGTTCTCACCTTTGGTGATTAAATCTAAAGATGGGCAGTGTAGACTTAATCTAATTATCACACAAGCAATGCCTAAACTATGTCAACAAGGGGGAAAAGTATAAAGTTTGAAAGGGCCAACTGGTTTTCTCTTGCCATAAAGGAAAACTATAGAAGTTCATTCAACATTCCAGGGAATATCAATTAGAGTATTATCACTGTGCCTGACCTTACAATTCAACTAATCTGAAGATGACCATGTCTTCAGGGACAGGTGAATTCCTGGAGTCTTGATAACTAGTTTTAGCTGAGGACTATCTGAAACAGAGACTACTGGCCCAAACACAAGACTACTCACTTTACAATGCTAGATATCCTTCCAACTTCATGTGGGCAAGAGTCTTATTTTTCTTTAAACTCTATTTGTATGTAGTTATCCATCGACAAGATGTGTTTCTACAGGTTTGTGTATGTATATACACATGTATAATGTGAGGAGGGATGATAGGGACACCTTTGATCAAAAGAATATCCCGAAACCCAGTTGATAAGTATGGTAAAGAGCAGGGAACAGAAACAATAAGGCATTAATGTCTTTAACAAAATGCAAAGAAGTGTCTACCCTTTGTAAGATATAAGGTTCTTTGGTCAATTGATGGAATTAGAAGGAGGTTAACCATTGACCACAGTTCTAGTAGCCCTTTAAAAAAGCAATATGATAACCTTGGAAAACTTATGTGTCACTTTGTTACTGGAATAAAATAAAGGAAAAAAAAGTAATATGCACTCATGCAAAGATTCCCAACTTTTTTTGTATGTGTCATGTACCCCCATGGCAGTCTTGTAAATCCTATGACTCTCTTCTCAAAATGTTTTTAAAAAAAACAAAACTTTTACCTTCTGTCTTAGAATCAATACTGTATATCAGTTCCATATTCCATAATATACTAATACCTTCTGCTACTATTGTGCAATATAGATATTATTTTTGTAGTTATTAAAAACCTTTACCTTCCATCTTAGAATGAATACTGTGTATTGGTTCTAAGGCAGAAGACTGGTAAGGGTAGGTGATGGGGTTTAAGTGACTTGCCCAGGGTCACAACTAGGAAGTGTCTGAGGTCAGATTAGAACCCAGGACCACCCATCTCTAGGGCTGGCTCTCAATCCACTAAGCTATCTAACTTTCCCATTCTCAGAATGTTTTTAAGTGCAGCAAATAAAATACATATCATTATAAAGGAAACCAATTATATTAAAATATAATTATGGAAATTTTTAAAAATCATAGATCCTAAGTTAAGATCTCCTCTAAATAATTGAAGCAGGAGACAATTCTGAGAAATTTGAGCTTTTGTCATGGACATGTGAGCCATCCCTGGCCATCAGGAGCTGAAATCCAGAGAACAGACCCACGTGCCCAGCAGAGATGCTGTGCCCAGAGGGAACAAAATGAGGACCCCACTAGAAGGGAAAGACATTGTAGGCTCTACAGTGCCAGAGCTATGAGTTGCATGGGCCATAGATTCCCTATGTATGTACCTCTCTATTAAAGCATTGTATGTGAATGACCATTCTTCCCACTGATACTGTGTGTGGTAGAGCTAGACTATAGCCCAGATTTATGGGGAAGCATACCAATGGGGGCTCATAAGCTACTGTTTTTAAAGTTCAGGTCTAAAGAGTAATCTATAGAGTATTCAGATCTGGGAATAATTGCTCTATTAGGAACCCAGCATTGTAATTTTAGTTAGGAGAATAGCTTTGATAAGGTTGATACATGCATACATATATGTATATATGTGTGTATATGTATATATACCAGCCCCTGCATGTGTGTGTGTGTGTGTGTGTGTGATGACCAAAAGATATATCCCCACAGGGAAGAGGCTGTGAGCTTACCTCCAGGAAATTGGGGCGATGTCTGATAGAAATATGTTACAGTATGTGTAGACAGCCTGCATCTGATTTCAGTTGGCTAACTATGTGATGAATAAGAGATCCTGGCTGTCTATGGGGGCTTTCAAAAGTGATAAAGACCTTCATCACGTTCTCTTCCACTGTCCTCTTGTTGAATCTTTTGGACTTCTTTGCTGATGGCTTTTGGTGAGAGGCAATGTTGTAAGGGGACTGGCCTGGGGACCTATCCATTGAAGCCAAAAACTGGCCCCATGAAATGGGTTTTGTTCTTGGCCTCCACATTTGTGCCTTTCCATTCTATGTGAAGATGTTAGGAGCTCTGATATTATGGGTTTCAAATGGTGAAGAGAATGAGACTCTGATGTCCCAGCATCCCAATATCCATCTGTTGCAAGCAATTCAGCATGGATGCCCAATGGAGGAATGATCCAGTTTGGTGTTAGTTCAGACAAGGAGTGTTCTTGGCAACAATTCTCTCTTTGGAAAGGAAGTTAGTAGGTCCAATGTTAAATAGAAACTAAGCAAGTTTGAGCCTGTTCTCCTCCAAAGACAGAGGTGTGTCCCCTAAGTTGTTGGTGGGGGGTGGTGGAATTTGTAATATTGATATTACTATATCTTTGAAGTAAATATCTCTTTACAAAAGTAGAGATATCTATTATATATGATTGTGCCACAGTATATTTGTCTCTGTGTACAGTGTTCTCCTGGTTCTGCTCCTTTCATTCTGCATCAATTCCTGGAGGTTGTTCCAGTTCACATGGAATTCCTCCAGTTCTTTATTCCTTTGAGCCCAGTAGTATTCCATCACCAGCAGATACCACAATTTGTTCAGCCATTCCCCAATTGAAGGGCATCCCCTCATTTTCCAATTCTTTTGCCACCACAAAGCACAGCTATAAATATTTATATTCAAATCTTTTTCCTTATAATCTCTTTGGAGTATAGACACAGCAGTGGATTAACTGGATCAAAGGGCAGACAGTCTTGTAAAGCCCTTTGGGCATAGATCCAAATTGTCTTCCAGAATGGTTGGATCAATTCACAACTCCACCAGCAATGCATTAGTGTCCCAATTTTGCCACATCCCCTCCAACATTTATTACTTTCCTTTGCTGTCATATTGGCCAATCTGCTAGGTGTGAGGTGGTACTTCAGAGTTCTTTTGATTTGCATTTCTCTGATTATGAGAAATTTAGAACACTTTTTTGTGTGCTTATTGATAGTTTTGATTTCCTTAACTGAAAATTGCTTACTCATGTCCCTTGCCCATTTATCAATTGGGGAATGGCTTGATTTTTTTTTTTTGTACAATTAAGCTCCTTATAAATTTAAGTAATTAGACCTTTGTCAGAGGTATTTGTTATAAAGATTACCCCTCTCCCCCAATTTGTTGCTTCCCTTCTAATTTTGGTTATATTGACAAAGGTATATATTTAAAGCAACCCTTATGTCTTATCTGAAAACTGGCCCCCATACTGATCAATCAGTTATAGTTTCCACTTTCCTTTGATTGTTCATAGATACTTGAGATACTTTTTTCTGATCTTAGGGAATTGCACCATTTCATTTCCTTCTCCTAACTTAGAAAGTGAAGTATGTGGGGAAAAGTTAGGGGTTTTACTAATTAAACTTAATTAAAATAACTAATTAACTGGGTTCTGTAGAAGGATGTTCAAGAGGCAGGAAGGACATATATATGCTGGGATTAGCTTAACAGGTTGGGGAAACAGAAGGGGTTTTGGCAGTTAGAAGGCCTAACTGCCAATACAGGTCCACCTAGCCAGGGAGTCTGAGAAACTAGCAAGTAAATTACATGGACAAGAGGGTTTATAAAAACAGGTTTAATTAAAGAAAACTATAGTCTAAAGCAGTGGTTCCCAAACTTTTTTGGCCTGCTGCCCCCTCTCCAGAAAAAAAAAAATTACTTAGCCCCCTGGAAATTAATTTTTTAAAATTTTAATAGCAATTAATAGGAAAGCTAAATGGATAAATGCACCTGTGGCCATCACTGCTTCCCTGGATCACTGCAGCACCCACCAGGGGGTGGTAGCGCCCTCTTTGGGAATCACTGGTCTAAAGGATGGGAATAGGGTTTTTTATACTTCCAGACTATGGGCAAACCACAGGGTCAGAGAATGGGCTTATCTACACTGAACTAAGAACTAAAGCAAGACAGGGCACAAAGAATAGCAGGAATGAAGTGGGAATCCTCGCTGCTGAATCCTGTCACACTCCAGAGATGTTGCAGCTCTTCCAGGTCCACAGTCTATACTTCTTCAGGTGGGTAGATCTGGGAGCTAACCCAGCCCAAGTTAACCAGCAACTCAGGTTGGGTTTTATAGTCTCAACCAAAACCTCCCACAAGCAGATCACTGCCTTCCTTCTGGATCCCAGGATATCAGGGTACAACTCCACTTCCTCTGAGGTCTCCCAGAGGGTCAGTTACAACTTGTCCCCAGCCAACATGGAGTCCCTCTCAGAGAGAGAAGCAACACTTCCTGCTTTCCCATTCCATTTAGAATCCTTCAGCCCTGCTTGCTAAGCCTCCTAAATACTAATTTATTAATCTTCCTCACAACAAAAGTCCCTTATCTTCCCTCCAATTAGAAATCAAATCATCTAATGTTGTATCCTGGTTAGTTGTTCCCTTTTAATTAATTGACCTTATTTGAGTAATTGTTTTTTCATGTATGTCCCCCACCCTTGTATTTGGGATCCAGTGCCAAAGCTGAGGAAGGCTACTGGTCCCAATTTGTTGGACAATTGGCATGCATTACTTAATAAATCAATATGTCCAAAAGCTTGAACCTTTGGTTCCTCAGTCATTTCATCTTTTACCGGTCATACCAAAAGCTACTGGACTTTTCAATTTTACTTGTACCTGAAACTTCCATATATATGGTCTGCTTCCTCAGTTGAAGGTTACCTTCTTGAGAACAGGGACTGTCACTACTTTTCTATTTGTATCTTGGTCATTTAGCACAGTGCTTTGGACTCAGCTCAATAAAAAATGTTTTGTATTTATTTACATATTCATTCATATATGTACATATTCAGATATACAGATATGTACATTTTTCCAGTCTCCAGGGATTTAAAGAGGAATCTACTCATTTCCTTTGATTTAATAAACTTAAATAACAAAAGATAGGCTCCTTATAGCTATGTACCTCAGAGAGGGCAGGGAGGAGAGAAAGTGGGTAAATCTTATTGGTATCTGTGATATATAAAAGGTAATGAACCCCAAAGCAAGAGCAGAGACATTTTTAGTCACTACCAGATTGTAATCACACTGGGGCAATAGGCTTTTCTGTGTATGGTTTTAAAAATATTACTGTGAGGGTGGATATAACAAAAGTATTCCATTTTTTCTCTGGACTGTCTATTCCTGCAAATTATAAGCTACCTCTTTTGGGGGAGAGATTTGCTAAAGAATTTTTAGTTTGCCAAGAATTCAGGAAATAAGATCTACCGGTTTGTGTGCTGGGATGTATATAGAGATAACAATAAAACACAACAGGAACCAATGGAAATAGTAGTCAAAGTTTGACAGTTGTCAATTTTTTTTTTTTACTTTTATCTTCTGTCTTAGAATCAACATTAGGTATCCATTCCAAGGCAAAATAGGCAATTGGGATTAAATGTCTTGACACAGCTAAGAAGTACCTGAGGCCACATTTGAACCCAGGATCTCTCATGTCCACTGAATCTCTCTGCTACCTTTCATCAATGTTGTTTTTTCCAGTATGTCAGCTACCTTCCTTCTCCTCCTAGGTTACCCTACCTGCCCCTTCTAGAGTCAGGCCTGGTTCTGAAAACAAAGTTCTTACAAACCACACTTTTCTTTTCAGTTCTTGTTAAAACCTGGAGAACTGGAATTATCTGGTTGAAACTCCAGCAGTGTTGAGTGTGATCAATTGTATGTTACAATTGAAATGAAAAAGTTTTAGATCGGGATAACAGATAGCACAGTAACTTTGTGTCTCCACAGTCTTGACCTAGAAAACCTTAGAATTAGTCATGCTTGAGAAGTAACTTTGAAACTTAAGAAAATCTATTTCCTCCTTTCTGAAGGGAGCTCCCTCTAGTGATCATTCTACTTAATCCCAAACCCCTTCGGGTTTCTTTAACCAGGGTTCTCTTGCAGGGATGGTTCTCTTTGTTTTAGTCCATGATTTGAGAAAAGAATTTATTCTTTTTGTGTCTGATGACATTGCAAAATGGCCAAATCAAACATTCGCTTTAGGAAAATTTTGTTTACTGTTTTTAGTAGGCTTCTGATTAATTTCATGTATTTGCAGTTGAAGTGAGCCATCATTTTGGTCTTTGATTGCATTTTCTGGTGGAGGCTTTGGACCTATTCTTTCTGATGTATTAAAAAGATGGATAAAGTAAGGACAGCCCAGATTTGGATCTCACCCCAGAGACTTTATAGCTCTGTGACCCTGGGCAAGTTATTTAATCTTCTCAGTTTCTTCTTTAAAATAACGGGGCAGAATAACCAGCCAGGTGGCTCATTGGATCTCTAGACCCAGGTTTAGAGATGGGAGGTCCTGAGTCCATATCTGATCTTAGACACTTTCTAGCTGTGTGACCCTAGGCAAATAATTTGATTCCCATTGCCTACCTTACCACTCTTCTGGCTTGGAACTGATATCAATTCTAAGACAGAAAGTAAGGGTTTAAAAACAAAACAAAAACAACCAGCACTTGTAGAAAGCTGATTGGAGAAATATGGTCTGGATAGGGCCTGTTATCTGGATTCCCTACGTGACCAATCCAGGCAGAGGCAGTCTTTGTGTTTGGTCCTGGTCACCTGAGCCCTGAAAAGCTCTAGTACCAGCAGGTTGGTTATTCCAAAAACAACTTGACCCCTCCAGGAGGCTATTAGAAGTCATTTAGAGAAATAGAGTCTGTAATAGATATTTTATCTGGATCCCATTACAAAATCATTGGCAAGTAAAACTGTGTGTATGATTTTTTCTGCACTGCATGTCAGGACGCAAACAGAATGGGCCATCTAAAGTAAAAATCCGAGACTCCTCTTTTGACTCATTTTCAGATCCCCACCTTTTCTTAATATTTTTATTGGAAAGCTTTGAGTACTTAGCAGACCAGCAGATACTGAGTTAACCATTTTTCTCCTTGATAATTAAAAAGCCTGAACTCTAAAAAATATAGTCAAGGCTGGACACAGACAAAGCTAGGCAAGACTTTATCTGACCAGGTGCAGTCCTATAATTCAAGAGGACAGGACTCAATTAGTAAAAATCTCTATGAAATATATTTCTACTCCCAGAATTAACTTCTTACTAATTGGTGGTTGGAAATTGGCTTTGGTCTCTGTTCTATCTTTAGTCTGAAGCCTCCAAAGATTTTCTTTTATGTGATTTGTAACCCCTTCATAGATGTGATTCTTTCTCTCTGTTCTTTGTTTGAAACCAGTATATAATAAACTCAAAACTCCATGAAGTTGGAGCAGCTATGGGCTAACCACTAGACTGGCTGTTCTCAGTTTTCTGTTTCTGGTCTTTTCAGTCCGATGCCACTAAACGCCACTCAGGATCCCCCAAAATATAGAGCTGGCTCTCTATAAGCACTCACAACTAGTCAAACCTTGACTAGTATTTTCATTGGTTCATGTGTTCTGTGGTTATCCGTATACGCATTCAAGCACACAAAGGGGTAAATCTTATTTCTTTAATGCCTGACAAACTAAAAATTCATTAATGAACCTCCCCTCTGAAAAGGTAGCATATAATTTGTAGAAATACAGATATTCCTGATAAATCATGGAGTACTTTAGTTATTTCCACCATGCAGTAATATGTTAATATGTCTTGATGATATGCCACCTATATAAAGTTGTTTGTTGTATGAGGGACCAGTGAAGAAATGAGGAGAACAGAGTATTCAGAATTCAAAATTAAAAAAATTAATGTTAAAAATTATTTTTGCATGTATTTGGGGAAAATATTATTGAAAAATTTTAAATTAGATTGGATTAATTGAACCCCCTAGGATTCCTTTTAGGCCAGAATCTATGATCTATGAACCCAGGGGCCCAGAAAGCCTGGACACTTGTCAACTCATTCACTCCTCAGTGAGGAAGAATGATTGTCTCTGATGAGAAATGAGTTGCTTTATTCAGGTTTGTTAAAGCCTCCCTTTCATCCTGGGCTTATAGAAGAGAACTGACAGAGTTTTTCAGAGAGCTCCAAAGAGAGAACTGACTACAAGTCACATACTGAAGACCTAAATTCAGATCTGAGGGAGATGAAGTATGTGCACCTAAATGGTCTCTCTCTTCCAGGTACTAATGAACCATAAGTTGAACATGGTCTTGCCCAAGAAAAGATGGGAGAAGTCCTGACCCCCACTATAGAGAGATGATTGTGAAGCCTCTCAGCCTGAGAGATGGTAATCAGGGCAAGGTTGGCCAAGAAGTTGGAATTCCTAAACCCAAGCCTTTTGGCAGGAGTGTTAAGAGCTACTAGATTGAGGGTCTATCACTTGGCAATGGAGCTTCAAGATTTATAAGGAACTGGACCAGTTCCTTATATGGAGGAACAAAAAATCTCGACATCAACTTCCACAACCACCATGAGTTATTTGGACAGTGAAAAGAGGGAGACTTCTTAAGCAACCTCAAATTCTTTCCCTCCTTTAGGGATTTCAGACTTTTAGACTATTGCCATAAGGTTGAAGGGCCGTATGGATCACTGAAGTATAGAAGGGAGTCATTAGAATTTTGGGAAAGAAATAATCTTTCTTAAAAAAACACACACACCACAATAACAAAAAAATCCAGGTTCATTTTCCTTTCAAGCCAATAGGGTAGTGGTGTAAGACTGGAATGATATACTAGTCCCTTCAGTGAAGGTGGGGCTTGTCAGAAAGGTGAGGATGGCCTCTTTATTAAGCTTTTGTGAATTTTTTTTTCCTTTTTCTATGGGAAAAAAATAAAGGTTATTCTAAACTTGAAGTGAATTATTTTGCCTTGAGCAGTTTCATGGGAACTAAGGACCCTTTTAATGCATTTCTGTAGAAACATAGATACAAGTATTTTCAGAGAAAACTGGGTGGTGGTGAGTGAACAAAAGAAATTTTGAGGTTATCTCTAAGATTGAACTTGATCTGTATACATCAAAGATGTCAAACACAGCTTATAGGCTGTAGGTGGCCCAGGGCACTCCAGAATGCAACCAGAACCAGATTAAAATGTAATTTGGAAATATTTAGTGAAACAAATAAAATTAGAATAAAATAAAGATAATGTCTGTATGTGGTTTTCTAAGTCAGTATGTGGCCTGCAGGGATCCTTATGTATGATTCAGTGGCCTCCATTTCTATTTCAGTTTGACACTACTAATATACACAATTGACTTTGGGATGCTGGGACACAGGTTGTAATTCTTATAATTATCCTTAATATATTGTAGTACCATAAAAATTTTCATCACACTGAAGAGAACTTGCAACATAAATTAATTTGGAGACAATTTCAAAGCTCATTATTTTTAAATAAGGAATTTGTAATTCCCGGTTGTAAGGTAACATCTAATATGCCCATCATTATACGTTAAGATTAAAGCATTAATAAGGAACCATTTGCTTGTTAATTAAGTCCCTGTTTGTACTTCTAAATAAAGGACAACCATTTATTAACTAAGTAATATGCTGTTTCTTCTTGAAGACGTAAAAATAATGACTGAGACTGGAAACTTGTGATCTCACACTTTTGAAATTTAAGAACGGCACTTAAAAATTTTTAATTTTAATTAATGATCTTTTTTAAAAAATCACATTTCCCTTTATATTCTCCTCCTACCCTCCCCCACCTTCCAAATCTCTCTTGTAACAAAGAAAAGAGGGCAGGCAAAACCAACCATGACTATTCACATCTGCCACATTTGGCAATCTGTACTAGTCATCTGATCTCAAGATTTAATATTGGTCACTGAATTTATTGTTGCCTTTTTGTGTTGTTTTTAATCGTGTTATTGCAATCATTGTGCATGTTATTCTACTATTTCTGCTTACTTGGTTTTATATGAGTTGATACAAGTCTGAATTTTTCATATTGATTTTTCTTATGAGGAAGCAATTTTCCATTACATTTATAAAGCACAGTCTCATCAAGACCCTTTTCATAAGGAATAGTTAATGATGAAAAGGGCAAAAAAGGGTTTTTTGTGAAAAGGAAAAAATTGAAATTGATTGCTAAATGATGTGGGATTTTGCTGGTTTTTATGGATGAACATTTTGATGTGTCTTATGATTAGAAAAGGATTTTGTTTTAATAGACACTCCATAAAATATCTGGGCAGTTAGGTGGTACAGTGGATAGATCGCTGGACTTGGAATCTGGAAAATTCATCTTCATGAATTCAGACACTTATTAGCAGTGTGACCCTCATTTAATCTTGCCTCAGTTTCTCATCTCTAAAATGAGTTAGTGAAGGAAATAAATTATTTCAGTACCTTCACCAAGAAAGATCTAAATGGGGTTATGAAGAATCAGACAAGACTAAAAAACAAACCCCAAATATCTGAAGATATAGCATTCAGATGGGATTTGGGCAGTTGTTTTTTTTAAACATTGTGAAATGATAGCTCACTTGTGTAGGAATTGTTTATTATAAAGAAGCAGAGAAAGATCTTTTATTCATTAAAGACTAGAGAAATGTGATTATAAGAATTGAAATTTCAAGGGCACCAAAAAGACATACTACCTTATTGGAGACTTCAGTATGATGGATACCTCCCTTAATTTGCATATACATCATGGAAAATTAATATTTCATTGGCATATTTTTTGAGAAATGGTTCTACCTTTTGGCTGGCAAGAACAGTTTGATTTTAAAACTACAAAACAGTCTCTCCCCCAGGCTATGAAACCTGTTGGGTCCACCAACCAATGATAAAGACATATTACTGGGCTGGCTTTTGTTGCAGAAAGGGTGAAGACCTACTCCTTGTTTATTTGTAGACAAGAACTTGATTAGGTAATGAAATCAGTGTACTGACAGAAGCTGTCATTTTTGGCGCCACATGGTGCAGAGGAAAGGGGCCTCTTGGTGTCCAAAAGATTTGCCTTTTCTTGAGATTGAGGTCTGAGCTAATTTCTTATGTGACTGCTCTCCAGTCAGAGATATTCTGGGGAAGGACTAGAGCACGGAAGGGGAACCTATGACACAGGTGCCAAAGATGGCATGCAGAGCACTCTTTGTGGGCACTCATGCCCTCCCCCTCCCCTGAGTTCATTACTAGAAAGGCAGAGGGACTCTGGCAGAGCTGCTCCCCTCCCCCTCTCCACTGCACCTGACAACATTTTTTGCCATCCTCCCACCCTTCTACTCAGCAGTCCAGTGGGAGCTCACAGCAGGTACGGTGAGTGGCTCACAGGTGACAGAGCTGGAGGGGAGCAGAGTGCTCAGTCCACTCCCTTACCCCTCTCTATACTCTCTGAGGACATTCCTTACTTCTCCTGCCCCTCTGCCCAGCAGCCCAATAAAAGCACTTACTCCCTCCCCTGAGTTGGGGAAGGGGAAGGACACAGCATTTAGTCTGGGTGGGGTGGGTTGGGGCCAGGGACCAGCACTCCATCTCTAAAAGGTTCACCATCACTGGACTAGGGGATGACATCAGAAGGGACACATATTGGTTTGCTAGATAAGAAGTCTGCCATTTTGGTTCATCTAGCTCTCCTGCCTAGCTTTCTAGATGCTTGTTCTCTTTGGCCCTTCTCACTAGCCTAGCTCTCCTGCCTAGCCATTTAGTTGCTTGGGCTTAAGCCTCTGCTCTCTTTGGCCCTTCCTGGCTGCTCGTGCCCACCAGTCCTGCTCTCTTAGGCTCTCCCCTTCTGCCTCAAGCCATTCTGTGGTGGATGTTTGGTCTGTGATTGGCTAGAGTTTTTTGATTAACTGATTAATAAATTAATATTTTAAAACCAAAAATATAGCTTCCAGAGAATTGCATTAATTAAATGTGTTATTATTTAAGAGGTAATAAGATGAAAAATAGAAACACCTGGAGATATGATTTGAAAAGAATGATAGATTTGATAGAGACTGTTTGGACTTTTAAAAACTTTTTTTTAAAAAGTTGTGACTTTTTAAAGAGAAAGGCAGGAGAATTAGGCAGGAGGATCTGGGTTCAAATGAAGCCCCAGTCATTTCCTATTTGTGTGACCTTGGGCAAGTCACTTTACCCCTTACCAGTCTTCTGCCTTAGAATTGATACTTAGCATTGATTCTAAGAGAGAAGGTAAGGATTAAAAAAACAAAACAAAACAAAAAGAGAGAAAGGCAAGTCAGTGAGAGTTAGGTGGTTTTCATTAAGCCAAAGAAAGCTTCTCCATAGCAAGAGAACAGTAGGAGAGAAATAACAATCTGATAAGAATTAAAAACAACAGTGAGGATGAAAAGTTTCTTTGTTGGAGAATCTAGGTGTGAAGCCAAGGCCCAATTTTGTCTCTAGATCCCACTGCAAGACAAATACTATGCTTCATTGTAGGAGCATTGGAGTACACCCTATAACAGTATTACACATTCGTATAGTAAAATTTGTCCTTCTTGTCCTTGTTATGTGGCTATTCACTTTGTTTCCAGTTTTTCACTAATACAAAAAAAAATACAGTGGTTAATATTTGAACATATGTATTGGAACTTTTTTTTTGTCTTTAACTTTCTTAGGGCATATTACCAGTAGTAAGATTTCTGAGTCACAGGTCATAAAATATTTAATGTTTCTTGAGCAGTTCAAAGTTTTTTCACAACATTTTGACAATCTACAGCTCAAACAACAATATATTAGTGCCTGGTATTTCATAGCCCCCACAGCACTGACAATTTCTGTCTTTTAGAAGAAACTACCTTTTAGAGGCCTCTGGTGGAATCAAGAATACTTGAGATCAAATCCAATTTCAGACATTTTCTAGTTGAAAACTCTTAGAAAGTCATTTAACCTCAATTTGCCTCAGTTTCCTTAACTGCAAAATGGAAATAATCTCTAGCCTCAGAGGGTTGTTTTAGAAATCAAATGAGGGGACAACTGGGGGGTTCAGTGGATTGAGAGCCAGGCCTTGAAAGGAGAGATCTTGGATTCAAATCTGGCCCTAGATACTTCCTAGCTGTGTGACCCCGGGCAAGTCATTTAACCCCATTTCCTAGCCCTTACCACTCTTCTGCCTTGGAACCAATACCAAGGATTTATTCTAAGACAGAAGGTAAGGGTTTAAAAAAAAGAAATCAAATGAGATAATATATTTTTTAAATGCTTAGCACAGTGTCTCATATATAGTAGGCACTAAAAAAATGCTTATTTACTTATCTTCTTCCACTTTTTCCATATCTACCAACTTTAAATCTTAGAATTGTTTTAGTTTAGATGATTTCTAAAAAACCTGGAAAGATTTACATCAACTAATGCAAAGTGAAGTGAGCAGAACCAGGAGAACATTGTACACAGTAATAGCAATATTGTGTGATGAACAACTGAATGATGATTTAGCAATTTTCAGCAACACAGTGATCTAAGACAATTCCAAAAGACTCATGATGAAAAGTACTAGAACAGATGGATTCCAAATGTAGAACAAAACATTTTATATTTCACTTTATTTCTCAAATTTTTTTGTTTTATGTTCAAATTCTCTTCCACAAAATGACTAATGTGGAAAAAAATGCTTTACATGATTGCACGTGTAAATTTTATATCAGATTGCTTACCATTTCAGGGTGGGGGTGAGGAATAGAAGGGAAAGAGGAAGAGAGAGAATTTGGAATTTTAAAAAAATGTTAAAAATTATTTTCTCATGTAATTGGGGGAAAATAAAATGTTATTAAGAAAGAATTGCTTTAGTTTTCACTTTTCTCATTAGTGTTTTTCAACATGATTATTGATAATTTCTGTTTCTTCTTTTGGAAGTTGTTCATATTCTTTCCTTTCTTATCTCCTGGGTAATAGCTTAATAGCTCTTGGTCTTATTTTTGTTTATTTCTTATGTAACTTAGAAAAATGACTTTTTAGAACTTTTAAGATTTTTTTACTTTCTAACTTCTCTTATTCCATATTTATTTCTTTCATAGTGTAAGGGTTAAATTAGGAATTTGGCAAAGTAAGAGAACAGCTTTTAAAAATTTACTTTTAAGGAGAATATATAGTAAAAGGAGAGAAATATAGGAAAGAGAGAGAGAAATTGCCTAACTACTCTATAACTCCCTATAACTCCCTATATCTGCCTATAATTGCCATTAGAGAAAATCCAGCTGATTACCCTTATATATATACATATATACATATATATATATATGTGTGTGTATATATATATCTCCCAACCACCAACTAATCACCAACCCACACCACCAGCAACCAACCTCTAAAGACCTACTAACAACCAATCACCTCCCAACCCAAAAAAGATCAAAACCCCCCCACAATGACCAACCACTAAAGACCAACTCCCAAAAGGTCCAAAAGCCCCTCTCTGGCTTTGTGCTGGCATTTTATATCCCCTCCTTACCTCACTTACTGTCTCTCTGGTTTCTACTTCCTTTCACTGTGGGCTAGTATATCTTTACACATCTCTGTGGTAAAAGGACCTCCTTTTTCAGTTAAATTAGAGAAAGGGATTAAGAATCCCCTTTTACAATAGAGCTCTTATTTGTATATTATTGCATATAATTGTTCTTAATTGTATATAATTGCATAGAATTGCAATAATCAATTTTATCCTTTATGAAACTTCTATTTCTTGTTTCAGTAAGAATTCTCCACCTTTTTATAATAGTACTTCTTTCTGTTTTCCTGTTTATTAATGATATATATGTTTGGAGCTTTATGTGTTATATGGAATAAGTTGGTGGTCCAAACCCATTTTCTGCTGAATTTTTTTACTTTGTAGGGTAATTTGAACCTAGTAATGTTAGGTCCTCTTCATTTTTGAATTTTAAAATTATTTTCTTGAAATTCTTGACTTTGATTCCTCCAGGTGAGTTTTCATGTTATTTTGTCTTATTCTCTCAAGTAGACCTTTGGTAGTTTGCTATAACATTCAATTTGCAAATTAGGTTTATATAATTGAAGATCCAGAGTTAGAAGAAACTTTAGAAGCCATCTAGTTCAACCCTACATTTTACAGTTAAGAAATGATTTTTTAAAATTTTTATTTTGAATATTTCCCAATAGTTACATATTTCATGTTCTTTCCCTTTCCCCCAAGCCCCTCTAACTCCTCTTAGCCGATGCACAGTTCCATACAGTTAAGAAACTGTGATAGGAGTATTAAATTGAGTAGCACAATTTTTAAAAATTATACTTGCATGGCCTAATCATGGACAATAAATCTTTCTCTTAGTTATTTAATTCTTTTGTTTATATAATGAGTGCTTTGTAGGTATATTTACATATGTACTGAGTTTAAATGTTAACTATCAGATATTTCATGCATTTTGTAGTTATTTTTAGTGGAAATTCTTTTTCTTTTTATTCCTCCTAGGTTTTGTTGTGATATATAGAAAAGATTATGGTTTTGCAGGTTTATTTCATAACACACTACTTTCCTGAAGTTATTGTTTCACTTAATTTTTTTTATTGCGTCACTGATGTGTAGGTGAACTAGGTAAACTATCATATATTCTGCAAATCAATTAATAAATCAACAAGTATTTTAAAGTGCTGATTATATGCCAGATACTGTATTAGTCACTGGAGATACAAAGACAAAAAAAAAAAAAAGAAACAGTTTCTTTGGTTACATACCTTACTTTCTCTTGGAGAAGAAAAGAGATATATAAGAAACAAAAGCAAAAGAATATGTAAGGTAATTTTAGGGAGAGACACTTGCACAGGGGTTGGCAACCTTTTTGGCTGTGAGAGCCATAAACGCCACATTTTTTAAAATGTAATTTCGTGAGAGCCATACAGTGCTCACAGTGCCGCTCCTGTAACAGCGCCTGAAAAAAAATTGACTTTATGGCTCCTACAGAAAGAGCCATATTTGGCCCTCAAAAGAGCCAGATATGGCTCGAGAGCCATACGTTGCCAGCCCCTGCACTAGCAGCTAGGAGGATTGTGGGAAGATGAAAGAGTTGGCATTCAGCTGAACTTTGAAGAAAACAAGGAGAAGGTGAGGAGAGGGAGCATTCAAGCTGTGGTAAACAACCTAAGAAAAAGCACAAAGTCAGCAGATGAAATGCTTTTTGTGAGGAATAGCAAGAAGGTAAGTTTTGCTGGATCTTAGTCCTTGAGAAAGGGAATAATGAATATTAGCCCAGAAAGGTTGGAAGCTAAATACTACCTAAATTAGGACCATTATTGTTTCCTTTAAACTGTTTCCTACAGGAAGCAAGGTGGCTCAGTGAATTGAGAGCCAGGCCTAAAGATGAAAGAGCCTGGGTTCAAATATGACTTCAGACGCTTCCTAGTTGTGTAACTCTGGGCATGTCACTTAACCCCCATTGCCTAGCTCTTACCACTCTTCTGCTTTGGAACCAATACCAAGTAATGATTCTAAGATGGAAGGTACTCTTTCTTGAGTAGCACAGAGAAAACTGCCCTGTTTCTCAACAACTCACAAACTATGACCTTTCTGACATCCCTGACTACAAGCAAACTTAAGGACTTTTTCAAAGTAAAGTGCCATATTTTGTGTTTATCTTCTGTGCAGTAGAAGCTGTGGATGGAGGAAATGGGCTGGTGGTCCTTGTCTACCTCCTTCCCCACCTTCTCCTATGACTGAGACCTCCAGCCTGGTTGTAGGACCCAGCAGGTCCTACCACATTTCTAGCCTGTAACAGAGTAATTACTGAAGACTGACATTGCCACTATTCATTGCAGTATATATCTCTTAACCATTTAACATGTATAAAACTGTACTACCATTTTTATTAGGTTCCCATCTTTTTTATTCTTAATATTTCATTGATGAAATTTTTAAGCAGTTCTCCTGTTCCAATTTTCCCCTATAACCTCCTGTGATTTTTGTTATGAGATTTTGCCCATCATCATGCTTTTGGGAAACAAAAATTAGAAGTAACCATACTAGAAAGACAATATTCCAAAGCCTCAGGCATTTCTCTAGAGTCTTTGCCTGAGGCTTAGAGTCTTGAGGGGACATTATAGCTGAATTCTAAGGGGGCAAACTCATTGGGGCCAGCATAACATTTAATAGGGGTATAAGTTCAGGGAGAGCTAGCACCTTTGGTGTGAGAGCTTGCTGAGCCCTTTTTAGGACTGCTCATTCACTTTTGGTGTCCACTTTTCACTCAATTGACCTGTGAAGAGCAACCAATAGGCCTCAAACTTATTGGTGAATTAGAGGTATGAGCATGTGAAGACTATTCCATAACCCCGACCTTCCCAACCTGTCACTTTCCAATGGCCACAAAGGTAGCTGAAACAGGCATGGTGGAGTACTTATAGCTAGGTCAGATGCTGAAGATGCCAAGCTCATCTATTGTATTCTCAGCCATTACCAGACATCTTGACTTTTACTTGTAACTGGATTTTGATGACTCTAGAAGATAGTGTGAAGCTGATGACTGTGCAAGTTTGCCTCATTTAAATCCAATTCTTTGCATACCCTTTGCACTTCTAGGTTTGTACCCTAAAGAGATGATAAGGAAAAATAATTGTACAAAAATATTAATACCCATGCTCTTTGTGGTGGCAACAAAATTGAAAAATGAGGGGATGCCCCTCGATTGGGGAATGGTTGAACAAATTGTGGTATCTGATGGTGATGGAATACATGGCAATAGAATACTATTGTGCTATGAGGAATGATGAACTGGAGAATTTCTATGTGAACTGGAAGAACCTCCAGGAACTGATGCAGAGTGAAATGAGTAGAACCAGGAGAACATTGTACACAGAAAGTAAAACATTTGGAACAATCCAATGTGGACTTTGCTGATACTAGACAATTCCAAGGGACTTATGAGAAGGAATGCTATCAGCATCAAGAGAAAGAACTGTGGGAGTAGAAACACAGAAGAAAAACAAATGACTTGTCATTTGTTTATAAGGGTATATGACTGGGAAGGTTTTGTTTTAAAAGACTGCTCTATTGTGAAAATGAATAATATGGAAATAGGTATAAGTGATAACATTTGTATAACCCAGTGTAAATGCTTATTGGATCTGGGAGTAGGGAGGGGAGGGAAAGAAAATGAAATATGTAAACATGGAAAAATATTTTCAAAATTAAAAAATAAAATAAAATAAATCCAATTCATGAGCAAGTCAAAATGTCAGCCTCATGATGGCATTGGTCCTCTGAAAACTACAATGAATAACATTTGATAATAACAGCTCACATTTATATAGCACTTACTTTGTGCCAGGCACTGTGCCATCTCATCTGATACAACAGCTCTGTGGAGGTAGGTGCTATTATTATCCTCATTTTACAAATGAGGAAACTGAGGTAAATAGGTGTTATTCCTAGCTCAGGATCACAATAAAATAGTGTCTGAAATAAAATTTGAATTCAGGTCTTCCTGACTCAATGCCCAGTGCTCTGTCCATTGGGCCATCTAATTGCCCCATTCAAAATTGATATATTTTGTTTCCACATAGTAGGCATTTTCTAAGAAACACCGGAACTGGCATACTGAGTAGCCCCTCCCTTTTTTTTTTGAGAAACCTTTATGGACTGCTTCCCCAACTCAGCGCTGAAAAGTTTATAGATTGGATTCCTAGGGAGCTTAGTAGTACTTTCAAGGGTATTTATTCTGTGAATTCATACTCCTAAAACGATAATTCTGTATATAACTGGTCCTACCAGTAAGCTTATCTTATTAATAGCTAATAGATTTATTAAATTTAGGCATTTAAATTTAAATACTAAAATGGTATAGTAAGAATGATAGTTACAAAGCAAGGCAAACAAGGTTAAGTGACTTGCCCAGGGTCAAGTGTCTGAGTCCAGATTTGAACTCAGGAAGATAAGACTTCAAGATCCTGGCACTCTATCCACCTAGTTGCCCTAAGGTAACAGTAGTATCTTTTGATGTTGTTCTCAAGATACCTGTTAGTACACAAACTCAACAGATTGTCCATTTTGAGATGACCACTACCTCTCATTGTCACTCATCATATGACATCCTTAGGTTAATTATGAGAACCAATTTTTCTTTGGCTTCTCTAACCTAAGAGGAGTATTCATCTGAGACAGCTGAGGGTCAGAGACCAATCATGAATACATAAAAGAATGTACAGTGGTAACTTGGTCATTTGCCATTAGCACTCAGAAAAGAGCTTCCAATAGGTTCTGCCACCTGCTATCTAGGAAATCGGTGCTTATACATCTTTAAGAACCCTTGATCTAGGTGCCTTCCCTAATAAAGACTGATGTCAGAAGCAGAAATTCAGTCTCAAATCACCTTGTGCCAGAAGCCCTTATATGGTGACATCTAGTTGGGTCATTGAAGAATGGGCTGAGGCAAGTTCAGAAGATTGTGCCTTTTATCTGGAAATACTTAATGATCAAGAAAAGCAATTGTGCTCCAATAACTTCCTATCCACTTGAGATTTGGATGATTTAATTCATCTCTTCAATAACTCATCTTTTAATAAATCTCATGGGATCACACACGAGTTGTATGTTGGGTTTCATTCTCATTTTAATGGGAATAGTGTTTGCGACTTAAGTATTTAGAGAGCATTACTTGATAAATGGTTCTCAAATCAATCAATTAATTAATTGATTTTTACCAATTACATATAATAAATTTCCACATAAGTTTTTTGAAGTTATATGGTCCAAAATGCTTCACTTCTTCCCTTCCCTTTCCCCTCCCAGTGCTGGCAGATGATTCTATCTGGGTTATACATATATTATCATGTAAAACATATTTCCATATTGTTCATTTTTGTAAGTAAATAATCTTATAAAACCAAAACCTCAAAACATAAACCAAAATAAATAATAGAAAAATCATGTGCTTTCATCTGCATTCCAACTCCAACAGTTTTTTTTTTCTTTTTCTGGAGGTGGATAGCATTCTTTGTCCTAAGTCCCTCAGAATTGTCCTGGATCTTACAGAATGGTCAGGAGAGTCTGGTTACCTCTTTAAACCTGGAATTACCCTAATGATACTAAAATATTACCTCTTCTCACCACTATAGTCTCCTAAAACAATGAAAAAAACAACAGCCTTATAAAGTGATTTCAACTGTGAGTATACATCATTTTCTACCTTTATTATTTGCTGATTATTAATGGGAAAGAAGGGGGCATGTAGGTAGCACAGTATATAAAATGCCAGGCCTGAAGTTGGGAGGACCTGGGTTCAAATTTGGCATCAGATACTTCCTAGTTGTATGATCCTAGGCAAGTCACTTAAGCCTGATTGTCTAGCTCTAGCCACTCTTTTGTCTTAGAATTGATACTAAGACAGAAGATATGGGCTATTTTTTTAAAAAACGAGGGAAGTATTTCTGCTTTAACTTTGATAATTTTCCATCAATTTTGAATTTTAATGTCTTATAACATGATCTTTATTTACATTCTTCTTTTCATTTTGTCTATGGTTCCTCTGGATCTGTCTCTTCACTCAACCATTTTTTGTAAGCTTTCCCATATTTCTCTGAATATTACATATTCATTATTTTTTGTGTTATAGTACTATTTAAATCACATTTGTGTACCATAGCTTGTTCAGGCATTTCCTAATCATCAGGTACCTACATAGTATGCAGTTTTAAATTATTATGAATATAATGGTGCTAAGAATATATTTTTGTACATATGAATTTACAAAGATTTTGAAAAATCAAATAGGAGATTGATAAAACTGAATAAAGATAGTAGTAGTAGTACTGGTAAAAAGAGGTTTTAAAAAAACTAATAAATAAATAAATCAATATTCATTATCAAGCATTTATTATGTGCAAGACACTGGGATATATGATTTATTTATACATGTCATATATAAATAAAAATGATATAACATTTTAATATCATATATAAATATATATAATATAAAATATTTATTGCTGATATATAAATGAAATAGTCCTTTCTCTAAAGGAGTTTATGTTCTGGTGGGGGACAATGCATATCTCTCCTATGTACATGCATATATGGTATATATGCAAAATTCAATGAACCATTAGCTAATTTGAGAGAGGGAGAAAGGCAGACAGAGAGAGAGAGAGAGAGAGAGAGAGAGAGAGAGAGAGAGAAAGGGGGGAGAGAGAGGAGAAAAGCAAATACCAATATAAAAAATGAAATGGAAGAATTTAAAATAAATAGAAAGAAAATGATCAGAAATTACTTTATCTAACTACATAACTACATGCCAACAAACCTGGAATCTTAAATAAAATGAATAAGCATAAACAAATATACAAAATATGCAAATAAAAATCAAAATGTTATTAGTCTAAGCAGCCTAATCTGAGAAGAAAAAATTGTGTCAATAACTCCTAAAAATAACTCCTAAAAAAAAAAAAAAGGAAAAAACCCTCCAATAAAGCACGGTTTAGAAGTGAATTGTAACAAGCATTCAAAAAACAAATCTCCAATACGTGCCTAGCCCAGTGCTTGACACAAAATAGATACTTAATAATGCTTCCTGATTGATTGTCTTTTTTTTTAAAAAGTCATTTTTATCAGTTTAATAGGCTTTCATTTCAATTTTATTAATCCCTAGCATGCATAGTGATTAACATAAAGTATATGCTTAATAAATGTCTATCAGTGGACTACTTAAGAAATGCTAGAGAATAAGAAAAGTAACCAAAACAAATACTAGCTTTAATAAAGTAGTCTGAGACAATATTAACATTGTGGATAAAAGACTCCTGATGAATGATAGCTTATCACTCAATTCTTCAATGTCCCACACAAATCTCTAGATTATATTAGAAAATGAGTTGCCTATGTGAGCAAATTTGTGGAAGGAGTTCCCTTCACTGATAAATCACAGACCCAGACAAAATAAATCCCCCCAAATCTCAGTATTTCTATAGAATTATTAACCAAATATGTCTCTCCATTGTTCTTTTAAAAAATGTTTTCAGAGGCAGCTGGGTGGCTCAGTGGATTGAGAGCCAGGCCTAGAAACGTGAGGTTCTAGGTTCAAATTTGGCCTCAGACATTTCCTAGCTGGGTGACCCTGGGCAAGTCACTTAACTCCCCATTGCCTAGCCCTTACCACTCTCCTGCCCTGGAGCCAATACATGATATTGACTCCAGACAGAAAGTAAGGGTTTAAAAAAAATGTTTTCAAATAGTACATTGATTGTCAGTTTAAATGGGGATGGGGAAGAGCTTACTTTTGTTTATCAGTTTAAAAAGCTGCTACTGTCATGGAGGTCTAGCAGAAAGTCCAAATGGAAAAGGATGGTGAGATTTTCCAAAAGTTCTTGTTCATTGATGTCATTGTGCTGATTGCATCAAGCCATAAAATATTTTAGAACTTCCTAAATTAGATTCCCCTTTGTTTATTCTATCTAACCTTTGATTTCACAGAAATATGGAATTCTTGTTGAGGAAAACCCCTCTACCATTGTAAATTAATGTCCTATTCTATGGCATACAGAGTTGGAGACTTGCCTAGGGTACTGTAAAAGGGAGAAAGTGAAGAAATATTAACTGCTTGTTCTGTACCAGGCTAGACAGCTGGGTGGTGAACTGGATAGAGTGCCAGATCTGGAGTCAGAAACCCCTGAGTTCAAATCCAGCCTTAGACACTTACTAGTTGTGTGAGCCTGGGCAAGTCACTTGACCTCCATTACCTAACCCTTACCGCTCTTCTGCCTTGGAACCAATACACAGTATTGATTCCAAGATGGATGTAAGGTTTTTTTTTTTTTAAATAAAATAAAAGGCAATGGAGAGAAATGTTTAAGTGAATGTTTAACATCCAACTCTAAGAAAAAATGTACACAAACACACTTTTAAATTTAGTTTGTATTATTAATATATTCTTCATCACTTTCTAAAATCTAGACAACAAAACAATAAATCAATCAAAGATTTATAACACTCGCCAATTTCCAAAGCATAAATGCTCATTGAAAATTTAACAATCAGCTCTAGGTGCCAGCATGAGTTACACCTAGTAACTAAAGGACAGCACACCTAGCTCTAAGTTAAAGGGAAATATGCACATTCCTTCATTCCTTTTTCATTCCCATCAAGCCAATCTTTTGCTTGTGTTTGGCTTTCCCTTCTCCTCCTCTCTTCAGAGAGTCCAATTAGGCAATTCTTTTTTTTTTAAAAAAACCCTTACCAGCACACACCATTGCCTAGAACCCAGAATGATTCAATCCTTTTTGTGGATCTGAGTTTGTTTATAAATGCATTGTTTACCATACCATTTGCCAGGTCAAATGAGCACTGCTACCTCTGCATTTTATCTGACTTAATGCTTTTTTTTCTTTTTTTAAAGATCATAGTTACTTCCCAGTAATTATTCCCCATACTGTCACAAAATTCCCCTAATTAGAACCAGATTAAAATGTAATTGGGACATGTTTAACAAAATAAATAAAAATATAATGCAATAATGATAATGTTAATTAATGGTTTTTAAAGTGAATTTGCTGCCTTCAGGGATGTTTTCATTTGAGTTTGAAACCATTCCTTTTCATGATATTGTTAAATAGACTTCTTTCTATTGCATTTATTTTGTTCCAATATTGACCCTGAACTGGCCTGATTTGAGACTGCTTCAAAGCACTGGTTGTAACTGTTGGAGTCAGAATGTAGATGAAAGCATACAATTTTTTTTTTAACCCTTGTACTTCGGTGTATTGTCTCATAGGTGGAAGATTGGTAAGGGTGGGCAATGGGGGTCAAATGACTTGCCCAGGGTCACACAGCTGGGAAGTGGCTGAGGCCGGGTTTGAACCTAGGACCTCCTGTCTCTAGGCCTGACTCTCACTCCACTGAGCTACCCAGCTGCCCCCAAGCATACAATTTTTACTTGTTTATTTGAGTATATGTTTTGAGGGTTTGATTTTTAAGATTACTCACTTACAAAAATGAATGATATGGAAATTTGTTTTGCATGATAATCCATGTACAACCTAGATTGAATTGTTTGCCAGCTCTGAGAGGGAGGAGAGAAGGGATGGAGGAAAACAATTTGGATCATATAATTTCAGAAAACTTATGTAGCAATTTGTTATATGTATTTGGCAAAAAAGAAAGAAAATAAAACTTAAATAAAAAAACACAACAAAAAACACTGATCCTAGCCAGGAAAGTGATGAATAGCTCTCAGCTGTCTTTTTGGAATATTCCAATATCTTTTTTCTACTCTTGTTAGGTGATTCCATTCTTATTGGGCAAGTTTCCTCTGACTAGTATGTTGATCAGTGACATACACGGGTACCCAGCAGATCTTGCCAACTGGGGGATGAAAGAAGTTTGTTTGTTTTTTTCCCTCTGGAACTCGACACAAGAAGAGTCCATGACAGTAAAATTGTGGTCACTCATAAAAGTACATTAATATTGGGATTGACATAATAGTCTCTGGGTATTGTGAGAAATACTTATACCCGTACCCAATTTGAATAGGCCCCTGTCCATCTTAAATCAGTGATTTTACCCTTATGTTAAATTTCTATCAGTATTATCTAGTTTAATATAATTCAATAGAGGCAGTGATTATTTCTTGGATGATTTATTTTTTTTAACAGACATTAATATACATGTAGTCAGTTAAGGGTAACTAACTAATTTTAAAGCATAATGTAATTAGGAGTAATTAGATTATGTTTAGAGTTCAATAAATTCTTCCCTCCTACGTTAAACTTTAACTTGTCAGCATGACTTGTAAGATTGTAGAAAGGGATCTCTACTCTAGGTCTGAACATGGTAGAGATGACGCATGCTTGAGATGTATTAAAGGACTTTCTACCCTTTGTCATTTCCTTCTTGTGATCCATCCTAGGCAGGTCTTGACAAGGGGCTGGACCCAGGATCTAGCAACTACACTTAGATCAAGCTAGTGATGGTGAACCTTTTAGAGAACTTAGAGATCCCCAACTGCATCTTTCACACCACTTGTGAGCCCCCTGCCTTATCCCAGATAGGGAAGGGAGGAAACTTTCTCACTGGACTGCAAGGCAAAGGGGTGGGTGTTGTGAGAAATGTCCTCAGGCACCTGTCTAGAGGGAGAAGGGAGCAGCCTCTGATCTGCCACACTGGCTTGCATGCCTTAGGATTGCCAACACAAGAACTATACTCTATTTCTAAGGTGTTGCCATGTGAATGGTGGAGGAATGGAGAGGAAAAGGCTGATTGCCATGTATCCACCTGGTTGCTCTATGGCAAAGAACCTAGTGGACATTCCAAGAGCTCATAATCTACCAGTGAAAATACATGCTTTGTACTACACTGTCTAGACCATCTGGGACTTAAAGATTATAAAATGTGGACCTCGAAGGGCATAAAATCTGCTGCAAGTTGAGGTCAAAGACTGTGAGGAAGGTCTGGGATACTATTTGTTGAAGAGGACTAAGTCCTTTTAATAAATAGTTATTGGCTCAGAACTCTATCTCAATTGTTTTGCAGAATGATTTTTTTTAATGTTACATTAGTTAGCACCTCTGTCAGTCACTTACCAGGGAACATTAGTCAGGTAAAAGTTCATTATATAGTTCCCCAGGACCCATAATCTTGTGCCCTTAAAGGCAGGGAGAAACTCTTTTTCTCAAGAGAAAGGGGCTTCCAGTGGATATCTACCCTTGGCATTGATGTTTGGGGACTGAAGATAAAGAATGAAATCCAGGGATTATTGATAACATAACATAACAAAACATAAATATTCTTTAAAAGTGGAGAGTGTGAAAAATTAACACTAGACCATAACATTTTTATTTATGTCCCAAGATTGATTTTAAATTTTAAAAAGAGAGGGCTTCAAATTGTGTTTGAAATAGCCCACTGTCTGATTGAATTGTTTCAATTCAATCCCACTCTTTGATTGAGTTAAAACAGCCTGATGTTTATCTGTCAATAAACTACCAAAGATAGTTGGTGAAATGTGGAAGATTGATCTGGGCTGAGGTCAGAGTCTGCCAAATTAGAGGGACTCAGAAAAGTGATGTCACAAGAAACATAAATTAGAATAGTGCAGTAATGGCGAACTTGTGGCACGGGTGCCAAAGATGGTGCACAGAGCGCTCTCTGTGGGCACGAGGCTGTCCCTCCTCCTGTCTCCCTGCAGTTTGTTACTAGAAAGGCAGAGGGATTTGGGCAGAGCTACTCCCCTCCCCATCTTCACTGTGCCTGATAATGTTTTTGTTTTTTTTTCACATTCCCCACCCCTCTGCCCATCAGCCCAATGGGAGTGCTTCCTGCCTCCCCTGTGTGAGGTAAAGGGGGTCGGAACATACCCAGCATGTGGGTAGGAGGGGCATGTCACTGGATCTCTGGCAGGGTGGGCACAGTATGTGGTCTGGGGGTTGGGATGGGGCTCAGCACTCTGTCTCTAAAAGGTGTGCCATCACTGGACTAGGGAGAAGAAGTAGGGCTTTTTTCCCCTCTCAACCCCTCTAGAGAGAGAAGGCTCTAGGAGAGTGCTGGTATGCCCATGGTGTGGCTGCAAATTTGGTTTGAGCGAGGTGGCTAGGAGAGTGCCAGCTTGGGTGAGGGCTGGCCAGGGGATCCCCAATGCACATATACTGTCGGGCTCAGGACTGTCCAGGAGAGATCTCATGCCTGAGATCTGACTGTGAAGCTGGTACAGCTGGCTAGGGGAAGAGGCTTGCAAAGGGAACAGCTTGCCACATGTGACTGGTGCTTTTTCTTTCTTTGGCCCGCTTTTTGTTATTTAATAAATAAGTATAAATTAAGACATATTCTCCAGAGAATTTAAATCTTAACTGGAAGAGTTGATTATTCTAGCATTGAATAGCACTAATGCAATCCTGACAAACCTAACAGCTTTGAAGTCTGAAGGTGCATAATAGTCAATAGTGTAACAGACATCTGCTACATCAGCTTGTCACTGTAACTCTGTGAGCATGCTGGTTCAACACCCAGTGTCTCAATCATGATGTTTAAAAATGATGGTGATGTTATCGCACCTAAACTGGAGATCTTCCTTGGCTTGCACCAAACAGTAGCACGTGAATCAGGTCTAACACAGTATGTGGCACGGATGCACCAAGTTCAGGTTGCTGAGTAGATAGAACATTGGGCCTGGAGTCAGGAAGACCTTGATTCAAATTCTGCCTCAGACACATATTAGCACTGTGACCCCCAGGCAAATTATTTAACCTCTGCCTCAGTTTCCTCGACTATAAAATAAGAACCATCATATCACTTTACTCCTAGGATTATTGCGAGGATCAAAGGGAATAATATTTGTAAAGTGCTTAGCACAGAGTCTAAAACAGTGAGAGCAAATCTTTTAGAGATGAAGTGCCAGGCTCTGCCCACCCACCAGACCAAGTGCCTGGCCTGCCCCCCTCCCCCACATGCTATGCCCCTCCCTCCCCAAGTGCTGGAGGGGCCCAGCTGGCCCCTTACCACATACACAGGGGAGAGAGAAAGTGCTCTCATTGGGCTGCTGGGCAGAGGTGGGGAAGTGAGGAATATAGAGAAGGGGAAGGGAGCAGTTTCCCCCCAAGTCCCTCTGCCTTTCTAGTAATGAATTGGAGGGGGGCAGTAGGGAGGAAAGCCATGTGCCCACAGAGAGCACTCTGCATGCTATCTTTGGCACCCATGCCATGGGTTCACCATCATTGATCTAGAACATAATAGTAGCTTTTTTTAAAAACTCTTACCTTCCATCTTAGAATCCGTACATTGCATTGATTCCAAGGCAAAAGAGTGGTAAGGGCTAGGCAATGGGGATTAAGTGACTTGCCCAGGGTCACACAGCTAGGAAGTATCTGAGACCAGATTTGAACCTAGGACCTTCCATCTCTGGGCCTGACTCTCAATCTGCTGAGCTACCCAGCTGCCCTTATAGTAGTAGCTTAATAAATTCTTATTCCCTTCCCAAGCAACTTAAATAAGTCGAATGGTGCAAAGACTAATTAAAGACCCACATTTGATGTTTGTTTTGGGCCCTTATTTGACTTTTGTAATTCCCCACCCAATCTCTTCCCTGGTTCCTGGGGTATGGCTTCAACATATTCAGGAGGTTCATTTGGGGAAATATTCTACATTGGGCTCTTGACAGTCAGTCAACTAGAATTTAATAAGCATCTACTACTATATTCCAGGCACTGTGCTAAGCTCTGGGGATAGAAAGAAAGGTAACCCCCCCCCCCCCCCCAACTAAGAACTTCCCCCCAAACCCACCTCTACTCTTTTTTTAAAAAAAAATTTAAAATTTTTCCTAATTATATGTAAAATAATTTCTAATATTAAAAAAGTTGAGTTCCAAATTCTTTCCCTCCCTTTTCCCCCTCCCCATTCCTTGGGATGATAAGCACTTTGAAACAGGTTATACATCTGCAATCATGTAAAACATATTTCCAAATTAGTCATGTTGTGAAAAAAATGCAGACCAAAAATTAAAAAACCAAGTAAAAAATAATGTACTTCAATTGTACTCAGACTCCATCAGTTCTTTCTCTGGAGGTGGATAGCATTTTTGATCACAAATCTTTTGGAACTGTCTTGGATCCCTGAGTTGCTGATAATGGCTAAGCCAATCATATTTGATCATTGTACAATATTGTTGTTACTGTATACAATATTCTCCTTGCTCTGCTCACTTCACTTTGCAAGAGTTCATGTAAATCTTTTTTTTTTTTTTTTTAAATCCTTCACTTCTGTTTTAGAATTGATACTGAGTAGTATCAAGGCAGAAGAGAGGTAAGGGTTAGGCAACTGGGGTTAGGTGACCTGCTCAGGGAAGTTTGAGGTTGGATTTCAACCCAGGACCTTCTGTCTCCAGGCTTAGTTCTCTATCTGCCGAACCACCTGTAACTATTCTTTTAGTAAGTCATTCTATTAATCATGCCCAGTTCATGTAAGTCTTTCCAGGTTTTTAAAAAATCATCCTGTTTGTCATTTCTCATATCATAATAGTATTCCATTACAATAATCTAGCACAAGTTGTTCTCCAAGTGATGGGCATCCTCTCAATTTCCAATTCTTTGTGACCACAAAAAGAACCAGCCTTAAAGAAGCTCACAGTTTAATGGAGCAGAAAACATGCAAAGAATTGTGTATAATTAAGATACTCTCTATACAGGATAAATTGATGATTAAAAACAAAGGGAAGATACTAAATTAAGGAATGGGAAAAGCTTATTATAGAAAGTGGGATTTTATCTGGGACTTGAAGGAAGCCAGAGAAATGAGGAGATGGAGATTAAAAAGGAGAGAGTTCTGGGTGTGGTGTACAGTTAATGAAAATGTTCAGAACTGGGAGATGAAGTGTCATATTCAAGAAATAGCAAGGGGGACACTGTCACTAGATCACAGAGTATGTAGAGAAAGATAAGTATAAGAAGACTGGAAAGTTAGACGGGGCCAGGTTACAAGAGGCTTAAAAAGCCAAATAGAAGACCTTATAGTTGATATTGGAGACAATAGGAAGCCATAGGAGTTTCCGGAATGGGGCAAGGGGAGGGGGAGGTGTGACATGATCAGATTTGTACTTTAGGAAAATCTCTTTGACAGAGGAATGGAGAATGGACTGGAGGGGGGATGGGCGGGATTTGAGACAGGGAGACCAATCAGCAAGCTACTGCAATGGTTCAGGAGGGAAGCCATGAAAGTCTGGTTGAGAGTAGTTCCAGTATCAGAGGAGAGAAGGGGGTGTATGGGAGAGCTGTTACAAAATCATATTACTTGATTGGATATGGGGAGTGAGGGACAGTGAAGAATGGGAGTGGGAGTCCATGTAGAGTGATGGAAGTAGCATGATGCCATAGCATTCTCCAATACAATACTCATGAAAACACTACAAAGGAGTGTAGGGAGCAACCAGCAAATGTTGAGTTGTTAAGAGAGAGAGTCTTGAGGAGTTGGAGAGACCACCAAGGGCATTCAGGAGAATGACTGATCTATACAACTGCTTCTTCAGTAAGCCTACAGCTACTATTTTAGTAAGTCCTTCCATTAGTTAATCAGGTCTTTAGGTTTTTAGGTGCTACGGGAGGTGGAAAATCCAGAGAATCCTATATTCACTTGAATAGTTTGTGATTAAGAAGGAGATGAAATGCAAATCATGGTCTGAAAAAATGATGATAGACAGAGATGACAGACAAGATGATAGACAAAATTCTCTGCTGAGAGATAGCATGATATAATGGAAATGGTTATGGAGCTGAATTCAGGATGACTAAGGTTTATCCTTCCTCTGATTCTCACTAGCTGTGTGACCTTGGGCAAATCACTAACTTCTATGTGCCTGTTTTTTCATCTGTAAAGTGAGGGGTTGGACTCAATAGTCTCTATAATACCTTCTAACTTTTAAATTTATGAACCTAAGAATGAGATGACAAAATTCAGTGAATGTCACTACATCCTGAAATGCCACAGCCGGAAGAGACCTTAGGTATTGAGCCCACAACCCACATTTTACAAACAAAGCTCAGACAGGTTGTGATTTGCCTGAGATCATACAGCTAGTGAATGTCTAAGATGAGATTTGAACCTAGGTTTTCCCAAGTTCAAGTCTAGCACGATATTCAATTTTCCATGGTTCCTCTCATAAAGTTTTAGTTCTATGGGAAGGAGATTATGGCAGCCTTGACTGTGTGCTGGAGGGTGGGACATAGTCTAGGGCAGTAATGGTGAACCTTTTAGAGGGGTGAGAAATGTCTTCAAGTGCCAATGGAGAAAGAGAGGGGAGCAACCTAGCCCTGCATCCATTTGACTTTCTAGTAAGGAACACTGGTGAACTCTTGAGCTGGGGTGACAGCTTGTGTCTACAGAGAGGGCTCTGAGTATTCCCTCTGGCATGCATGCCATAGGTTCACCACCATGGGTTTAGGGCAATTGGGTAGAGAATTCAATTCTACTATTAAGAATAGAGCCTAACATTTAATTGGCTCTGAGTGATTTTTTTTCCCTTAGCCAAACCAAACAAGACAGAAGAGCAAACCAAAAACAAAGGATTATATATTCCCTGAAAACAATTCAGCAAAACAACAAATTCCCTGAAAACAATTCAACAAAACAACAAATAACAAAAGATTGTGATCGACAGCATATGCCCTCATTCTCTTTGGTAATTTGTGGTACAGAGTCACGAGCTTTCTCCTTTCCACAAGAACGCCCTCTTTTACACTGACACTAGCAGAGGAAAGGTAGGCAAATGGGTGGGTAGTGAGTGTCTCATGCTTTCTGGCTACTTGAAGGACAATGTTTATATCAGCCACAAGGTGGTGCTCAAATTTTAAGTTGTTCAGCTCTTTCCTTTGCACAGGTGGGACTAGACCTTTGTAGGTCACTGCTTTTTTAGTACTTTAGAATTCTGCCCAGTTTCTGTTTCATCTCATTTGCTCTAAAGAGGAAAATATGAAGATTATCACAACTTAGTACAAGTCACCATCATCATTAAGATTCAAATGTCCTAGAGGCTGCCAGGACTTTTAAGACTATTTCGGGGGCAGCTGGGTCACTCAGTAGGTTGAGAGCCAGGGATAGAGATGGGAGGTCTTGGGTTCAAATTTGACCTCAGACACTTCCTAGCTGTGGGACCCTGGGCAAGTCACTTAACTCCTATTACCTAGCCCTTACTGTTTTTCTGCCTTGGAACCAATATTTGTATGGATTCTAAGATGGAAAGTAAGGATTAAAAACATTTTATTAAATATCCTCCCCCAGCTACTTTCTAGCTGTGTGACCCTGGACAAGTCACTTAACCCCCATTGCCTAACCCTTACTATTCTGTCTTGGAACCAATACTTGTATGATTCTAAACTGGAAAGTAAAAATAAAAAATTAAATATACTCCCTCAGCTAGTTCCTAGCTCTGTGACCCTAGGAAGTCATTTAACTACCATTGCCTAGCCTTTACCACTCTTCTGCCTTGGAACCAATACACAGTATTGATTCTAAGATGGAAGGTAAGGGTTAAAAAAATATTCCAAGGTCCTTCATGGCTTCTAGGGATGCACAAAGGATTAAATACTCATGCTGTCATTAGAATACATTTACTGAAGAAAATTAAAATGAACAGACACAGCATCCAAATTCTTAAGCAGTTGAGTCCAGCTACTCCTTCAAAGGTCTCATCTTCTAAAGGCTATACTTGGAATCTGAATCCTTTAATGCTGTACTTTTTCTAAAGGAATAGCTTCATCCAGAGCCCTTTTGCAAAAGAGGGCAAGTATTTCCCCCAAATCAAAGTCACAAAAAGGGGAAAAGGAGCTACTATTAGAAGAAGCAATTTCATCTGAACTTCATTGCTATACATCATTTGCTTTCCTGGCCAGTCGATCACATGATGAAACCTAGAATCTGAAGATCCCTGAGATGTTTCTCTAAATAAAGAATAGGCTCCAGTCCTCTAAAACTCATGCTGCTTTGAGCTCCTTAGTAGTCTCTGTTGTGCCTTGGGCAAGTTTCCTGTACCTCTTACCTTGTCTTCTTCTGTCTTGTTTGTAAACATCCTCTTCTGAGCCTCATCTAACATGATTCTAATAATTCATATGTTTCTGGCTCTGACCCATAGATGCCCAGGACAGAGTACCTCCTACTTAACTGGCAGAATGACTTCCACTATGTACTATGTAAGCTTGATGTCATAGATTTCATAGCTCTAGAGTGGGAATGGAGTTCTGAGGCTTACAGTCTCACAAAATCATTTTATTCATGAGAAAACTAAACTCTAGGGAGATAAAGTCATTTGCCCCAAATCACAGAGAGTAAATATCAAAGGTGGGATTTTAACTGAGCTCTCTTGAAATCAGTCAGTGTTCTTTCCATTGTATCATTCTGCCACCAAATAACATATCATTATGTCATATTAGGTATGTTTCCCAGAAGGCAAGAACCTATTTTTAAATGTCCCAATATAGCAGACATTGGATAAATTTTTTTTGGCAACTTTATTTATGTAAATCTCTAGAAGTTACTCAAATTGTAAGCTTCTGATCTTTCTGGCACCTTCAAGATCAGAATAATGTAGGGAAAAGGAAATTTTAAGAAAAATGAAGCAGCTTCAAATATGCAATTCTTTGACTACCAGGCTACTGCCTGGTAAACCCTGGTATAGACATTTAGGCTTTTTGTACTTAGCAATCCTATAAACAACCTTGGATAAGACAAAAGCTATCTTTTCAGTCTCACAGACATGATTTAAAAAAAACAAAACTAAAAGAACTGTTTTTTTCTAATTAAATTTCTTTGAAAATAATGATTTTTGTCTTGCCAGTATATGGTGCATGTATACTTTTAAGGAATTTCAATTTGTTAGGTTATATTGTATTTGTATCTTAGGTAATAAGCAAATTTGATGTAATAAGGAATTAAGGTAGTGTAATATGAGGATTAGGCTAGGGGTAGTAGCTGAATGTAATAAGGGAATAGGTAGGGATGTAATAAGGGACTGAGGAAATGAGGTAATAGGTGGTAATAATATGGGAATAAGGCAAGGTAAGGTTGCAATAGGGAATAAGGCAAGGCGAGGGACTAAAGGTAGATATGAATAGGGAAGGTATAAGGTAAAGGTGGTAAATTGAAGTGGTAGGAGAAGCAAGGGAATGGCTGAGTTTAGGGAATATAAACATGGAGGTATAAAGAGTTACAAGGGAGAGGATGAGATATTTTGGGCAAACAGCTACAGGCTGGGAGACCCAGACTGGGACACAGGCTTGGGACAGAGACACTTAAGAGAAACAGACTGAGCCCTTCAAATAAGAAAGGCATTTCTACAGACAAAGGTTAGGGCTAGCCAAGAATGGCTTGAAACTGACTAGAGGGCTGCTAGTCAGTTTCTCAGGTTTATAAAGGAAGAGTTCAGAGGAAGTATTGAGATTGCACTTCCTCCAAAATGGACACCTTCACCTCCCTTCACAACTCAGAGACAATATGATTCCTTTTTTCCCTTCTCCCTCTCTTATCAATTAACTAATGAAGTAACCAAAGGTTTGATTAATAGACAAACTGGGTTTATTAATTTAAGGGTTTATTGGAAAGGATAGATGATACAAGGTAACCCTAACAGCCGCCTAGAGAAAGCTTCAGGTGGGGGAGGGAGACAGGAAAGTGAAACTGAGAAAGGACCTGCCTTAACTCAGCTCTCAAGTGGTTTTGTAATCAATGGGGTTAGGAAAATTGGATACAATGATTCAATAGATAATTTTGTAACAAAGATAAACCCTATTTGACTATTTAAACTATCAAGTTTAAAACTAACACTCCGATCTACCCTCCTTTCAAAACCTCAACAGAAATTCAGGCAGGGAAATGAAGATGGGGAATAAGGGATGTTAGGGAGATTCAAAGGAAATAATTAAACTAATAATTTTAAAGAGGAAAGCTGCAGAATATAGGCCAGGTTTCAATTCAAAGAAAGAGCTCAGATTGACCCTTCTACTCTCCATGAGTCTCCCAGATCAACTCACTTTCCCTCAAGATTCCAAACCCTATCAACTGTCAGAAAATCTCTTCAGCAAGGTTTTGCAGGGCTGACATGTTGCACTACATTTTACAAGGCAAACAGTTTTTCTTCTTCATCAATAACAAGCCATTATGAATCCCAGTGATTGATTAAATTATATTTTCTAGATATTGGCTTTTCACTTTGTGTTTTGATATTTTTGCTATTTAATATATCTGTTAGTAAGCTTTCCTCATACTAGTTTAAGTTGTGTGATTTCTCTTAAAACTGATTATGTATTTATTCATCACGACAAGATATTTCATTTCTTAAAACTGGGAAATGATAAAATACAAAAGAGCTTCAAAATTAAATTTTATTATTTGAAATTAAAAAATACCATCTATTCATGTTATTTCTATTTTTTGAAAAATTTCATGTTTTTTAAACCATCTTACTATATTATATTTACAAAAATGAAATGCACTGGGAAATATAACTTATTATAGAAGTATCGACTTCCCATGCAAAGAACTTTTAAATTTATACATTATACATTCAAATGAAGCAAAATATAATGGTACAACTTCTCTATGTTATGACTGGCAATGATGATGGAAGATTGTACTTGCAAGAGTAAATATGCAGGGGGCAGCTGGGTAGCTCAGTGGATTGAGAGCCAGGCCTAGAGACTGAGGTCCTAGGTTCAAATCCGGCCTCAGACACTTCCCAGCTGTGTGACCCTGGGCAAGTCACTTAACCCCCATTGCCTACCCTTACCATTCTTCCACCTATAAGTCAATACACAGAAGTTAAGGGTTTAAAATAAAAAAAAAGAGTAAATATGCATCAACTTAAATTTGACCTCCTTTGTTCATATCAAAAAGAGAAGAGTTAGGGAAACCACAATGGCTATTTTTAAGTATTTGAAAGGCTTTAATATGGAAAAAGGATCAGACTTATTCTGTGTGGCTCCAGAGAACCCAACTAAGTGTAGAATTGCAGAGAGACTGAGTAGCCTCAATATAATGAAAAACAAAAATCTTTGCAGTCTGAGTTGTTCAAAAGTGGAATGAGTTGCCTCAGAGAATAACAGGTTGGTTTCCTCTCACTGGAGGCATTCTAGAAAAGCCTGGATGGCCACTTTCCCTGTATTTTGGAGTGAGGCTTTTCCACACCTTATTTTCTTGAGCATTGGAGATAATTTAAGGGTGATACATAGCCCAAGAAAATAAAAAAAGTTGCTTTGCTTTACAAATAATTTGTAGTTTTATGCTATTGCCTTTTTTTTTTTAGATTTGAATATTTTGTTTTTTTTTTTAGAAAAATTTTCCATGGTTACATGATTCTTGTTTTTATTTTTCCCTTCACCCTCTCTTCACCCCTCCTACCCCATATCCAATGCATATTTCCACTGGTTTTAATATGTGTGATCAATCAAGACTTATTTACATATTATTGATAGTTGCATTGGTGTGGTCATTTCCAGTCTACATCCCCAACCATGAGCACATCAACCCATGTGTTCAAGCGGTTGTTTTTCTTCTGTGTTTCCGCTCCTGCAGTTCTTCCTCTGAATGTGGGTAGTGTTCTTTTCCATAAATCCCTCAGAATTGTCCTGGGTCATTGCATTGCTGCTAGAACAGAAGTCCATTACATTCTATTTTACCACAGTGTATCAGTCTCTGTGTACAGTGTTCTTCTGGCTCTGCTCCTTTCACTCTGCATCAATTCCTATAGGTCTTTCCAGTTCACATGGAATTCCTCCAGTTTATTATTCTTTTGAGCACAATAGTATTCAATTACCAGCATATACCACAATTTGTTCAGCCATTCCCCAATTGAAGGGCAGACCCTCGTTTTCCAGTTTTTTGCCACCACAAAAAGCACGGCTATGAATATTTTTGTACAAGTCTGTTTATTTATGATCTCTTTGGGGTACAAACCCATGCTATTGCCTTTTGATTTTATTTTTTCCAGATTTCTTTCTCTTTAAGTATTTTTGTGTGCCAAATCTGTTATTGCTGAAGATCTTTCTCTTGGAAATTGGAACCCTGATTCCCTGATAACAGCCATTTCATCACAACTCATCCTTCAAGACTACAACCATGTAATCAGCTAAGATTTTGGACTCCATTGGGAGCAATCTCTTAGTCTCCTTCACCCATTACCCATCCTTGCCGAGAGACCCTTTTCAGTCAAAGCTTATAATTATAGGAAAGGATAGAAATAGAAAATAGAAATAGAAGGGGAAGGAGAGGGGAAGAAGCTTAGGAGTGGGAACCACTAGGGTTCCTACCTAAGTGATGGACCCCACAGGAATAGCAAAGAGGGCACCCCAAAATCCCTCTGCCCTTCACCACTTTCCTCAACCCCTGATTTGTGAATAATAAAAGCCATTTAAGAGTCAGATATTCCAGTGTGCCTGAGAGACAACCAGGGAGAAGGGAACCACAGCTTGGTCTGGCTGCCTTCATCTTTGAGCCAGACCACCTGCTATGAAAATAACCAACCTTGGGGGAGGTTTGAGTGAATCCCATCCTTATTCAGGATCAGATTGGGGTACCACATACCTCCTCTTGTAGGGAAGCATTGCCCCCAACTCTTGAGGGGCAACATGACCATCTAGGTTATCCAGTTTTGGGGTGTCACCCCCTTAAAATCTCCCAGTGTATATTCGACCCTATGGGAGTGCTGGAGGAGAGATTCACCACACAGACCCTCTCTCTCTCTCCCCCTTCTATCAATATCCATTCCTGGGGGGAGGCCCTTTTTGTTGTTATAATATTAAAATAATTAAGTATTCTAATTAGCAATTCTTACAGCATTATCCGATACTGTTTTGTATCTCTCACTATAAATACATAGTAATTGAATGAATATTTATTTAAATTAGGATTTTAACCAAGGATTTCTTTAAGCAGGATAGTAAATGTTTAAATGCCTTTTATACCTATTTCAATATTATATTTCCTATTTTTAAAAGTTCCTGTGTAATGATTAATGCAGAAGATACTATTATAAGTTAAGCTTGACATCTTAAATTTTGTAGGTCTTGACAAGGAAAGAAGTCTTTAATAAATAGGATTTTTTTATAGCATGACAAAAACTAACAACAAATATTTAACATTATCATATTAGCTAACATTTACATAGTGTTTTAAAAATACCCCAAACACCAGAATGAAACATGATCAAAACAGATATTACTACTATTAAATATTTAGGAGAATTTCAATTCTTCATTACTCTCTTCTCAGAAGATCTCCATGTATGTAGTACTTGCAGTATACATAAATTATTTTCCACTTGGGTGCAGTGATAGGGCCCCAGGCCTAGAGTCAGGAAGACTTGATTTCAAATCTAGCCTCAGACACCTACTAGCTTGATCCTGGGCAAGTTATTTAAATCTCATTTACTTCAGTTTCCTCATCTGTAAAATGGGGATAATAATAACACCCACCACCCAGGGATGTTGTGAGAATCAAATGAGATAATTGTAGAGTGCTTAGCACAGTACCTAGTAACACTATGTAAATGTTAGCTAATATGATAATGTTAAATATTTGTTGTTAGTTTTTGTCATGCTATAAAAAAATCCTATTTCCTCTTCCTACTCTCACTTCAGTTCAGTTCATCTTCCTTTGCTTGGCAAGTTGGTTCTCCCATCTTTAACCTAAAAATCTCCAGGATTTCTTGTATTCAGTCCTTTTGAATTTTCCTTTAAAGGTCTCAAAAACATCCCTTCTACATTCAGTTTCATAATGTTAGTCAAGCCCTAATCACATAAGGCATGGATCCAATTTAGCTTAATTCAACAAATTATGAATTACCTTCTATATACAGAGCACTGTGCTAATTACCAAGATAAGAGATATGTGATGTTGCCTTCATGCATGACATTTAGAATCCAGAATGTGCACTTGACATAGTTTTTAAGAAATGTAATTGTTATGTTGGTTTTAACAGAGATATTTGGGAAGCCAAAGGGATGGCCAGATATCAGTATATTGCTAGACTCACTCCTCCCCCACTGACAGGCTTGAGTGAAAAGGAAGGGGCAAAATCTAGCTCAGTGCTCCCTTCTCCCCCCTCCCAACAAGCAGTTAAAAATCAGTTGGAAATGGTGGTTGGACTGATGTCTTCTGGCAAGGCTAAGCAAGGCAATTCTCTAATGATGTTGTCTTTCCTGAACTTATTTTCCCCATAGGTTTGACTAGGGAAGATAGGAGAAGCTTGATGTCTTGTAGTTATCAGGGACAGACGAATCTGACTTGTATGGGCCGGACAGCTGAAGGAAACTTAGCTGAAGATGGATGTAAGTATCCCCAAAATAATAAACAGGCACTGCTCGCAAAAGATGAAGGTTTACTGATAAAAGAGGAAGGGAAAGAAGGGAGGGTTTTCAAGGATTAGGATAAGATCTGGGAAGCTCTGAACTGTTAAGCAGAAACAGGCCCTCTCCCCAGGAGGGAGAGGTAATCTTTATAACTAGCTTGCCCTCAAAGCCTATAATTATCACTTCTAATATCTAAAATAACTAAATGGTAACAAAAATGCTATTGCTGGAAAGGTCTAATTCAGCTAAACAGGCAAACTGCAGAGAAGAACCAAAATGGCATTTGTCACAAGGCCTCCAAAGCAATCAATAACCGGGATCAGCAAGCAGAGTGATCTGCTCCCCTCAACCCCCAAGAACCAACTCCCTAACTGCCCTCAACTGCTCCCTTACCCAGAGTTCTCCAGGGAGGGGTCCCCTGGAATTCTGGGTGAGGCTTGACCCTGTATCTTGCAGGAATTCCACCCTGCCATTTCCATGTTACAGTAATATAAAGCAACATGAGAGATAGTCCATATTAAATAAGATTAATGTAACAGCCTCATAGTTATATTCCATGATTATATTCTGTTTCTTGTAGCTCCTAATTTTGTTTTGCTGTTGTTTAATTTGAGTTTTAGATATTTAGATTTTACATTCATAATTCAAACTTCAACTTTAATTTTTCTCAATGGGGAGTGATGATTAAAAATTCTGAGGGGGCAGCTGGGTAGCTCAGTGGAGTGAGAGTCAGGCCTAGAGACAGGAGGTCCTAGGTTCAAACCCGGCCTCAGCCACTTCCCAGCTGTGTGACCCTGGGCGAGTCACTTGACCCCCATTGCCCACCCTTACCAATCTTCCACCTATGAGACAATACACCGAAGTACAGGGGTTAAAAAAAATTCTGAGACTGGCTTTCTTGGTAATAAAATCAATTTGTTGATGAGGTGAGCAATAACCAATAAATTCATTGGTCAATGATCTCTCTTGGTGATCAAAGACCCCCAAATCAAGCTGAGTGTTTCTATAAATGCAGATTTGGAAGCTCACCTTTCAGATCTCCCCTAGACATCAAAAACTTTTCTAATCAATGAATAGCCAACGGGACTGAGAAACATATTAAAGTCAAACCAGACACTCTGAGGTGGGAGCATGACCTCTAAAAGATGGAGAAAAGTATAGGTCATGGAATCTACAAAGGCATCAACCCTTGGGGCCCCTCAGAAAACTGCACCTAAGGAAAACATGAGGACTCAATGAAGAGAGAAAAAGACTCAGTGACCCCTTTATCAAGATGTGATGGACTCTCAAACTCTCAAAACCCTCATCCCCCAATCTCCTGAGTGATGGTTGACAGTCATGTACTTGATCTCATGCCCTCAGCATCTAGGAGAAATCAAGTAGTGCCTAGTTAGGGGTCCTCTGATACTCAGTGGGAGAATCAAGGACTTGGTTCTGCTATTAGCAGAAGCTCCTAGTTGAAATTACTAGTCTTATTTACTGGACAAAATGAACCTCATAATCTGTCTCTGCCATCTGCTTATAGTGGAAGATTCTTTAGGATGGGGCATTCTCTGAATTCCCCAGGAACAAGGGAATAAGTACAGAGGTCAAGGAACTGATTTAAGTCTTTAATTCAAACTCCAGACATAGAAATAATTCAATATATTGAACCTCAGACTCAGGGGAAGATTTGTGGGGAAAGTATCTATATAGGGAGTAGAGAGGAAAGCAGACAACAAGATTAATTATCATGCCCCTTTTTGCTCTGACTCAAAAAAATGTCTTGCCACCTAAGTAAAAATATAGTTTTCTTTAAAAGTAACAAGTAGACAAATATATTAGATACTAATTAGGTAACAAATGGTCAGTGATGGGCAAACTATTCCCTGAAGGCCAGATCCCCCACATCCAGATGTAGATGTAGTGATTAGGGAATTGCTTAAGGCAGTGATGGGAAAACTACAGCCTGGATCTGGCCCTTGGGAAATAGTTTGCCCATCACTGGTTTAGGTCATCTTGCTGATCTAATAATAATAAATAACAAATAAAATTATACAGTGCCAGGTCTGAAGGCAAACATCTCTTATATTTCTATATCTCTTTTAGTACTTGTGTAATAAGTGATGGAAAATATGATTATGAGTTCTATTTAATATACTATAAGTAATACTAGGAAAGAATTCTCTAATGTATAAAAGAGACAAACATGATCAACTGAGTATAAAAAAACCATTGGTTTGCGTTTTGTAGCTTTTATAATGACTGATATGTAATTCCAGCTAGCAATTCATCAAGCTATTTTTAATGACATTACATCCCTTCTAGAGACTCCTATCTTTTACAGATGGAATTTCTCTTTCTCTCCTGCCCTTTCCTACTTATGAATGTAGAAGTTAATGGAAAGATAATGACATCTCATGAAGAGCTGAGACATTAAGGTGAAACCAGACACACTGAGGAGGAAGCATGACCTCTAAAAGATGGAGAGAAGTATAGGTCATGGAATCTATAAAGGCATCAACCCTTGGAACCTCAGAAAACTGCACCTAAGGAAAACATGAGGACTCTACGAAGGGAGAAAAAGGTCCAGTGACCATGGTAAATGTACCCCTTTATAGAGATGTGGTGGAGCTTATGAGAATCATTTGTCAAATTATCAGTGTGAGCATTTATACCTCAGAAAGTGGCATACACTACAAATCAGGGCTTGGTTTATTGTTTTGCTAATTGGCTATACTTATGAAAGTGATGGAGAAAATGTTAATAATGTAGATTAAACTTATAAGCGTATACATACTGTCTTGATTTCTTTCCCCTGTTATTAGATATAAATGTATTTTGATCAATTTAATATAAATAAATTAAAATTAAATAAGAAATATTTACTAGCATACCTCTGACCCTTTATCACATTTATATACAACTTTAAACTTGTAAAATGCTTTACAAATATCATCCCAATTTATTTTCACAACAATCCTGGAAAATAGGCGTTCTTATTATATTTATTTTACAAATGTGAAAACTGGAAAGATAGAGATTAAGTGATTTGCTTAGGGGCATACATGTAGTAAGGATCTGTGGCATGAATTGAACCCAGGTCTTCCTGAATCCAGACCCAACACATTATTTAATTTGCCTTAGACAATGTGCCTCACTATCTTTGTGTTCTAATTTTGAGAACTTTGACTGCAAAGGAAAAGTGTTCCTCCAGGTTGGGGGAGGAGACAGTTTCTATGACTATTTTTGCAATAGCTGTTTAGCAAATACACTTTATAATAGTTAATTAAGTTTGGCAGATAATTGCTAAGAAGCACATGGAAGTACATAAATGTTAGTACTAGAAAACCCAGAATCTCAGAGTTTCTTACCCCTAGAAGAGTGAGTTGTAGAAGTCCGATGTTCTCTGAGGACTTGGACTGTGAGAGTAAGTGAGAGTTAGGCAAGGAGCAGCAGAAAGTATATTGTACTGTGGGCATAAGGGGCAGTGTTTGAACTCATGTCTTCTTGATTCCAAGTTTGCTATTAAATCCACTATGCCAGGGTAAAGATAATTCAGGGCCTTTTACTTTAAGGAAAGTACAACAAAGAATTTCTCACACAACTGATCATTGAAGTATTTATTAGCGCATCCAAAACAATTTAACAAACTATATAAAAAAAGATAATTATGACATTAGAAACCTGGTATGCAGTTTTCTTTTCTGTTGCTCCATTCATTTTAATTTGGAGTATGTATTTTTTTTAACCTTCATCTGAAGCATCTTGTTCTGGGAAACAAATGTGAAGGAGATATATTTTAATTTTAAACAGTTTTAAATTCTTAAATTACTTAGCAAAGATTTAGTTAATATAAGCATGAAATAATATATATTATTTTTTAAAACAGCAAATGAATATGCATTAATATGTCCTTTTAAAAAATCTCTAACCTTTAATATCTTAGAATTAATAAGTATTGCTTCCAAGGTGGAAGAGTGGTAAGGGCTAGGCAAATGGATTAAAATGACTTGACTAGAGTTATACAGCTAGGAAGTGTCTGAGGCCAGATTTGAACCTAGGACCTACCTGGCTCTCTATCCAATGAGATACCTCTCTGTCCTTCATTAATATGTTTTTAATGATCATATAGTAAGGACAGTTTGAAATCCACTTAAGGAAGCATTACACTACCAGGTATTCAGTACTGAAGATAAAAAGACAAAAATAACCCCTGAAGTTAAGGAAAGAAAAAATTTAAGGCAGATAATGACACAAAAATCGCACATTTTTCTGAATACTGCATGCATCAGTGTGATTACAGCAAAATCTACAAGGGTTCCTACCATATAAACTAAGCTATTTTTCCCCTAAGAAGCAAGGAAACTATTTCTGAGACTTCACTGATCCTGGGGCCTAAGACATAGCCTTTTGATAATTGAGGATATATAAAAAGACGAAAGTATGAGAAATCAGTGCCCCCCTGGACTTGATGGATGTCTTGCTCAGATATTAAGGGGTTCTCCTTTCTTAGAAAGGAAATTTGGGTCAAATTTCTGGATCCAAAGTCATGAGCAAAGTAGGAACTAATATTATACTTTGACAAGCCTGGCAAAAAATACTTCAAAATATCTGAGACCAAGATATCTCTAATTGTCTTTCCTTATTTTCTCCCTAAAGAAGTAATGAGCAAACTTTTTAAAGAGGGGGCCAAAGGAAAGGAAATGCTCATCTGTCAGTCTGTTTCTAAGGCAACTCTTTCAAAGTTTCATTGTATTGTATCCTACTCATTGTATTTGTCAGATTAGGAATAATGTCCTGCGGTGGGATAGAACATTTCAGGGGGTTGCATCTGGCCCGCAGGGCCATAGTTTGCCCATCACTGCCCTAAAGTAAAGAAGGTAGCAAAACCAGTAGAAAATTTAAAAATCTTCCCTTTAATGACAGTCATTCAGGGCTTCCCTACAGCTATGCAAAAACTAAACTATGAAGAGGGAGGAGAAAAAGAATGAAAACAGTCTGCATGCTATGGTCAAATTGGAGTGCTCCCATTGAACATGGGCAACTGGTCCAACCAAGATGGAGAGCACCCAGCCTGAGAAGACTCACAAGTTCCCCCTTCAGGTCAGCTGTGTAAGTGCTGCATCATCCCTCAGTGTAATGTAGGATCTTTGAAGGCAAAGACTATTTCTTATTTTGTCTTTGTATTTCCAGTGTCTGGCAGAGTGCTTAGCACATAGTAAGTGCTTAATAAGTGTTTTCTCATTGAGCCATTGGTTGAATATTGATGTCAGTGCTTCCTAATATTTGTTATTGTTTGCTGTTCAGTCATTTTAATCATGTTCATTTCCTTGGGATCTCCTTTAGGGTTTTCTTGGCAAAAATACCAGAGTGGTTTGCCATTTCCTTTTCCAATTTCTAATCTTAGTGTAGATGATTGAGACTTGCAGATCAGTTTTCTAAATTATGATGGACACAAGCATATATTTCTTTAAAAGGCCAATGATTTAGTATTACATAAACAGAAGGAAATTAGTTGTGATACATACTTAAAAAAATCTCTCAATTTATTGTTTCCCTGATAAAAGGCAAGCTAAAACTTTTCAATGTAATTCAGCTTTCTAGTGATTTTTTTTGAGGCAACTTAGTCTAAGTCATAGAAAATTCAATTTCTTTTCATGAAGGTCAATTGTGATAAATAAAAAAATGGAGTGTAACAATTGTTGGAGTGATAGTATTTTCTTAAGGGAATTTCCTTCCACTTCAAAATCATAATATTAAAGAATCATGTGTGATAAGCTAGCATTTATGTAACATTTAAGAGCTAGTGAGAACTAGTTTTGCTCCTTTATTATTGTGTCTAGAGGAATTATTTCTTCACACTGGTCCATATTATAATTTCAGATTTCATATCTACCTTATTATCTGTCTTTCTCCCTAGGGCCTTCTAGATCTTCTCCCCTTTTCATTTCTTGCTTTCTTTCTTTTTTTAAAAAATACTTCCCTTTTGTCTTAGAATCAATACTAAGTGTCAGTTCCGAGCAAAAGAGTGATAAGGGGCAGGCAATTAGAGTTAAGTAACTTGCCCAGGGTCACAGAGGTAGGAACTATCTGAGGCCAGATTTGAACCCAAGTTCTTCCATCTCTAGGCCTGGCTCTCTATCCACTGAGCCACCTACCTACCCCTTCCTCTTTCATTTCTGAATCAAATTCACCTGCTTTGGAATAATCAGTAAGGGGTTAAACAGTAACTTTTCCAATGAAACATAATGAGAGAAAACAAAATGGAGAAAATTGATATAAAACAAGATTATATCACCCTTCATAGGAGGCTATAAGAATTTATGCATTTGTGAGAAGTTTGAAACTATTTCCATAGCTTTAATAATTTGGCTACATCAAATACCTGCAGATGTTTCTGTTGGTGATGGCTTGGATGGTATTGGTAATTCAAGAACAGGTGGTTTCCAGAGTGTTAATGGAGTAATTTTTTTAGCTTTCCATACTGGAACAGGAGATTTGTAAATTTCTTCCACTTCCTCTTCTCCTGTTCCCTATTTTAAGTTAAAATATATGTATAATTTTATCTTCAAAAGTATAAACCAAGTTTGGAAAAGTCAATAGTTCTCCCCACCCTCCTTCCCAAAGTAACACCAAAAAGTTACTGATATAAAATTTATTGATGTTATAAAATCTTAGGAAGGTAACAAAAATGTAACTTTTAGGCAGTTTATTTCATAAGCATTCCATGACATTATTGAGTTAGGAGGCCACAGAGTTTATATAATTCTAACGAAGGAGGTAGAAGAAAGAGAAAGAAGGTTAGAAGGAGAAATTTTGATATTTTATAGATGCTCATATTTTTAATTCTAGAAAGTTTCACTTATCAAGGTACAATAATATTTATTTTATGAAGGTAAAGTTGCACACGCTACAGTAAAGAACCATTATATTTTAGTTCTTTGCTTTAACAATGCCCTCTTTAAAGGAGTTGAGAGCTTGAAATATATTCCAAAGGCAAAGAATATAGGCTTACTGCCATGAATAACCTATCCAGAAAGACTGAATATAATATCTCACAGAGGGAAACATAGATATTTAATAAAATAGAAGACTTACAAAGATTCTTGATGAAAAGACTAGAGCTGAGTAAAAACTGACATAAGTACAGGAATTAAGAGAAGAATAAAAATTTAATATGGTTAAGACTGAAGGACTAAACAAGTTTAAACTGTATTTTTATATGGGGAGATGATATACATAGTCCTTCAAAACTCTTATTATCATTGAGGTCTTTCTCTGTCTAGTTAGACAGAAAGCTTAGGAATGATTCTTTTATGTTTTGATTATTTCAAAAGAAGAATGGAAAAAATGTGGAAAGGGAATATTGAGAGAGGGTGGAAGTGTGAAGAAGCATGAAGATCTTACATATTTGTGGTTTTTGAGATGTATATACAAGAAAGAAGCACCAGGGAGGAGAGACATATGACCTTCATTCTCATATGAACTGGTCAAAGAGGGAAAAATACATAAATGAACACAGTTGGGTACAGAAATGCATCTTATTCAATAGGGAAATAGAATGGGAAGGAGTTAAAAGACAGAGGGATGCTAGATTAAGGGAAGTATTAGTCAGAAGTAAAATAAACTTTTATAGAGGTAACAGGGAAGAAATAAAAGGAAAAGTATAAAACAATATGATAGAGGAAAATATACAGTGAATAGTCATAACTGTGAATGTGAATAGGATGAATTACCTATAAAATGGAAAAAGTTAGTCAGATGGATTGGACACTGGAATCCAACAAAATTTTGTTCACAAGAAACATAATTGAAACAGAATGATAGGTATAGAGTGAAGATAAGGGGCTGGAGCAGAACCATTATACTTCAGCTGAAGTTAAACAAAAAAAAGTAAAGGAGGGCAGCTGGGTAGCTCAGTGGATTGAGAGTCAGGCCTAGAGATGGGAGGTTCTAGGTTCGAATCTGGCCTCAGACACTTCCTAGCTGTGTGACCCTGGGCAAGTCACTTGACCCCCATTGCCCACCATTACCCCTCTTCCACCTATGAGCCAATACACAGAAGTTAAGGGTTAAAAAAAATAAAGGTAGCATCCTGATCTCAGATAAAATGAAATCAAAACCAGACCTATTTAAAAGAGACAGGGAAAATACATTTTGCTAAAAGGTACCATAGGCTACAAATTACTGTCAATACTAAACAAACATGCACCAAACTGCATAGCATCCAAATTCTTAAAGGAAAATGTTAAAAGAATTAGAGGAAGAAATATTTAGTAAAACAATTAGCATGGTACCTCAATTTACCCAACTCAGATTTAGATAAATCTAACCTATAATAAACAAAAAAGAAATTAAGGACCTGAATAAGCTTTTAGAAAAGATAAATGATAGATCTCTGAAGAAATAGAAAAGGAATAGAATTGGAAATGAAAAAGAAATGGAAAATAGAAACAGAAAAGGTATACTTATTTTTCAGCTATGTAAGTAACCACAAAAATTGAGCAAATATTAAGGGATAAAACTTTACAAACAAATGCAGAAAATCAGAATCATTGGATACATATCTTATCTACCATGATACAATAAAAATTACAGTCTACGAAGTAACTTTCAAGCAAAGATAAAACATTAATAAGAAACTATATAATTAAATTCTAAAGAATAGTTGGGTCAACGGATGAATCATAGAAAAAACAATTATTTCATTAAAGATAATGACAATAATACCAGAATTTTGGGGAAGCAGGCAATACAGAACTTAAGGGAAAATTTATATCTCTGAACACTTGAATTAATAAAAGAAAGGAAAAGTATTTCAATGAATAGTGCATGCAACTAAAAAAATACTAGAAAATAAGCAAATCAGTAACCTCCAATTAAACTCCAAAATAGAAATTGTGAAAGTCAAAGAGGAGATGAACAAAATTTTTAAAGTTTAAAAAAATTGAGCTAATAAATATAATTGGAAGCGAGTTTTTTGAAAAGAAATTCAAACGATAAAATAGATGTTATTAAACACATTTATTTAAAAAAGAAATCAAATCACTAGTATCAAAAATGAAAAGGGTGAATTCTCAATTTATAAAGAATAAATAAAAATAATCATTATAAGTTTTTTCATCCAATTGTATTTCAAACTGACAATTTATATGAAATGGATAAATATTTATAAAAACAAATTGCCTAGATGAACAGAAAAGGAAATAGAATATTTTAATTTTTTGTTGTTGTTGTTGAGTCATTTCACCCATGGGTAACTCTTCGTGAGCCCTTTTGGGGTTTCTTGACAAAGATACTGGAGTTGTTTGCCATTTCCTTCTCCAGTTCATTTTATATATGAGGAAACTGAGACAAATAGGGTTGAATGTCTTGCTCAGGGTTCACAAAAGTAATAAGTGTACCATATTTGAATTCAGGAAGATTACTCCCTTCCTGCCTTCAGGCCTGGCACTCTATCCATTGTGCTCCTTAGCTTCCCTCACTGGGCTACCTGGCTTACCTGAGACCTTGAACAAACCATAAATAAACTATCAAAGAAAAAACTGCTAGTACCATATAGATTTACAAGATGATACATGTAACCCCTAAAAACTTTATCATTATTTTCAAAGGAATTTACATAGAGAGAGAGGGCACAGATATGAGCCAATTATGTTGGAATTATCTTTAAAAAAAATGGAGTGAGAAAGAGGGATACATTGGGAGAAGGAGGAAGGGAGAGGTATAATGGGGAAATTTTCTCACATAAAAGAAGTATGCAAGAAAGAGCTTTCACAATGGAGAAGAAAATGAGGAGGTAGTGGACAATGCTTGAATCTCATTGCCATAGGAATTGATCTAAAGATGGAAGAACATGGGCAGCTGGGTGGCTCAGTGGATTGAGAGCCAGGCCTATAGATGGGAGGTCCTGGGTTCAAATGTGACCTCAGATACTTCCAAGTGACCCTGAGCAAGTCACTTAACCTCCATTGCCTAGCCCTTACCACTCTTCTGCTTTAGAACCAATACACAGTATTGATTCTAAGATGAAAGGTAAGAGTTTAACAAATTTAAAAATAAATAAAGATGGAGGAACATATTTACACATTTTGATGTTTACAGAAATACAGTGTACTCAATAGGGAAACAGAAGGAGACAGGGGTTAACAGAAATGAAGGGTCATAAAGGGGAGGGTGGATTAAGAAAGGCAGTGGTTAAAAGCAAAATAACTTTCGAGGTGGGACAGAATAAAAGGAAATAAGAAATAAGAAAATGGGATGGAGGGTAAAACATGGTAATAATAACTGTGAATATGAATTGGATGAGCTTACCCATAAAGTGGAAATGGGTAGCAGAATAGAATAGAAACTAGAATCTAATATGTTGTTTCCAACAGACACACACTGAGTTAAAATATTGAACTGGAGCAGTATCTAATAAGCTTCAGCTAAATTAAAAAAGAAGCAGGGGTAATACTCAAGATCTCAGATAAAGCAAACGTAAAAATAGGCCTAATTAGAAGAGATAATTAGGGAAACTACATTTTCCTAAAAGGTACGATAGACAAAGAGGAAATATAAAAAAAATTCCAGGAAGTTTCTATGATAAAGGCCTCATTTCTCAAATATATACTGAGTATAGAACTGAGTCAAATTTATAAAAATAAAAAGCTATTCCCCTCAAAGGATATCAACAAGAAGTTTTCAGAAGAAGAAATCAAAACTATCTCTAGTCATATGAAAAAAATTATCTACATCACTGTTGATTAAAGAAAGGTCAATTGAAATGACAAATCCCGAAAGGGATGAAGGAAAAATAGGTACTCTAATGAACTGCTTGTGGACTAGTGAATTAATCTAGTCATTCTGGAGAAAAATTTGAAATTGTGTTCAGAGAGCTATAAAACTATGCATATATTTTGACTCAGCAATATCATTTCTAGCTCTGTATCCCAAAGAGATCAAAGGAAAAGGAAAAAGACACAAACACACATATTTACATACATACATCTATATGTGTATATATATACATATACACAAATATATATTTGAAATCAAGGTACTACTTATCAATTGGAGAATAGCTGAACAAATAAGTGATGGCATGATTGTGATGAAGTACTATCATGCTATAGAAATGATTAGGGTAGTGGTTTCAAAAGAAACATGGCAAGACCTATGGGAAACAATGCAAAATGAAACAATAACCAGGTCATTGTGTACAGTATTAGCAATGCTGTAATAATGATGATCAATGGTGAAAGACTTGGCTACTTTGATCGACAAAACCCAAGACAATTCCAAAGGGCTCATGGTGAAAAAATGCTATCCACCTTCAGAGAGAGAACTGATGATCTCTGAGTACAAATTGGATTTTCTCACTTTATTCTTCTTCTTGCTTTTAAAAAAATGTGTAATATGGAAATATGTTCTGCCTGATTTCACATGTGTAATTGATATCATATTGTTTGCTTTCTCAATGGTTATGGGAGGGGGTGGAAATGAAGGAGATAATTTGGGATTCAAAATTTAAGAAGAAAATAATAAAAACAAATTAATTAAACTCAAAAAATTAATTTGAAAATTTAAGGAATAAATGGTTGCAGTGGAAGAAATCTGGGGGGAAGTAGGTAGAGGAAGTAAACTAATATTTCAAGGAGAAATTTCATGCCCTCATTCAAGAATCAGTATTTTGTAGACAGGAAAGCAATATAGAAGAAGACCTACTTCTAAAATGGTGAAGGAAAGTAAAATGGGGGATGAGAAAGGAGAGATGGACAAGAAGCTTTCAGGTTTTTTGTTTCTGTTCTTCTGCAATGGCAGAAGAGTAGGGATAAAATATTAAGGGGGTAGAATACTGAAGGAAAATTGGGAGTAGAATATAATCAATAGAAGGTGAATAATAGGGGAGCAATAGAATATAAGTTCTTTAATGGCAGATAATATTTCATTTTCATGTTTTTTCTTTGTAAACCCAGCACTTAAACACAGTGTTTTGCTTATAGTAGGCATTGGATAAGTATTATTTCCCTCAACTAGACTATACACTCCTTGAGGACAGGAACACTCGCCTATTCTTATACTTATGTCCTTGAAGTAAATAGTATCATTTACAGTGCCGTTATATTTCAAACCTAACAATGAAAAATTCACCTGGCTGTTCAAAAATTTAATATCCAATGTTTTCTTGTTAAATATCAACTGATTAATTTATAGACATTGTCAATATTTTAATTTTATATTTATGAACACAAATAAAACAAAAAATAGGATATTTCCCAAAGTTCTCTAAGTTTTAAAATCATTTTACTTGTAACTTTAAAATTATACTATAACTAGCCATATAATCTATTAATTTGCTAATTATATTTTACTATACAACTTACCAGATTTTCAATAGCATATTCACCATGCTGCTCACATCCATTCTCAAAAACAAACTTGCCTGGCCCCATTGGCTGTGCAGAAAAGAAACAAAATGTTATTTCAAACTAAGATGGCTGAATTTACAAGTGGAGTGTACTTTATAATAATTCCACTCCACCCACCCCCAGATCTGGGATTTCGTCAGTGTTGAAATTTTCTCCATCGATGCAGATCAATATTTTAACTACAATTTTTAGTCTAAGAGAGGTGTCTGGGACACCACGAGGATAAATGACCTGCCCATGTTCTTAACCCAATTTGTATAAGGCCAGAACTTGAGCCCAGTTGATCCCAATTACAAGGCTGCTCCTCTATCCATCGATGATATCATATTACCTCTCCCAGAGCATATCATAGTACCACCTAAACAATATGGAAAAAATTAGAGGAGGAATAGAATAAATTATAGATGATTTTTATAAGTTAGTGATTATTTAAAAATAATAATAGAGCTCCTTATTAAATGAATAGCTAAGTCTAATTTATCTTGATTTTAAGAGTATTTCAAAGCATGCCACATAGGTGGTACAGTGGATAGAGCACTAGAACTGGAGTTGAGAGGAACTGGATTCAAATCTGGCCTCAGATAGTTCCTGTCTGTATGACCCTGGATAAATCATTTAACTCCAATTCCCAGCCCTTGCTCCTCTGTCTTAAGAGTTTTTACTAGGACAGAAGGAAAGGGTTAAAAAAAAAAAAAGAGTATTTCAAAAACTGCTTTACCAAGTCAGCTAAATCTTTCCTACGTAATACTGATACCATTATTTTTCTTAGCAAATTATTTAAAAATTAATTGAACATAAAGTTTCAGTTTATCCCCTCAGACTACCATGATTTCCATACAATCTGGTTCAGAATTAATTAAGCTTTCTGTATATTAAAGTACAATGTGATGTCTAAAGAAAAAAGGAGGGGAAAGCTTACAGAATGGTAAATTTGCATTTTAAAATAACTTGAAGAATACAGTAGAATAAATGATATAGTATAAGTATCCTCTGTTACACATTATGAGAATAGCAATAGCACTTCACTGAAGCTTGTTGTGAGAACAAAATGAAATATTTGTTCAGTACTTTGCAAACCATAAAATGTTATTAATGGTAGCCATCATTTTTAATGCTGCTGTAATTATTTAATCCTTTTTCTTTATGTCTGACTTTTTTACCCCATTTGGCTTTTTTTTTTTGTTTGTTTTGCAAAGACACACTAGAGTGGTATTCCATTTCCTTTTCAAACTACTTTTATAGATCCAGAGGAAACTGAGGCAAATAGGATTAAATGACTTGTTCAGGATCGCACAGTAAGTGTTGGAGGCTGTGGATTTGAATTCAGATCTTTTGGACTCATTATTACCATTCAATTATTATAACCATTTAATATGCTTACTTTTTCTCTACTTGTTTTGTAAGCCATGTAAGGAATTTGACAAAATTATCTGCAAAAAATCTTGAGTTTTTATGAGATCCAATTAGTTCATATCACCTCAGGATCATTTAAAAATGCAACTAGTGGGCAGCTGGGTAGCTCAGTGGGGCAGCTGGGTAGCTCAGTGGAGTGAGAGTCAGGCCTAGAGACAGGAGGTCCTAGGTTCAAACCCGGCCTCAGCCACTTCCCAGCTGTGTGACCCTGGGCAAGCCACTTGACCCCCATTGCCCACCCTTACCACTCTTCCACCTATGAGACAATACACCGAAGTACAAGGGTTAAAAAAAATGCAACTAGACAGAGGAAAATAGGCAAAAAAGTACAAACGATCTGTCAACCTATCCATTGACATTTTCTTCATCAATAACTTTGGAGATATGTTATTTGAACCCTCCTATCACAGCCATGATGTGATCAAATGGAATTATGTATATAAAGCACTTTACAAACTTTAAAGCACTACATAAATGTTAGCTATAATATTAGATAATTCAGTACCAATGATCCTAAATAAAATCAAGATAGTACAGTAGATGGACCAAATCGACTGTGCATAAAAGAGGTCTGTGCTTGAGGCAGCTACATTTTGAGGAAGTTGAGGGATATGTGAGAGAGCACAAGAAATGGAGAAAATCTCACAGATGATACTGAATTTATGAAAAGAGGAATTAAAAAAATTATTGACTCATCTGCTTTTTTCCTCTACAAAATGACAATGGTCTCATTATTTGTATAAGAGTATATGTTTGCACATGTACACACAGATATTCATATTTGTTTATATACACATATGTATACACACATACATATTATATGGACACATATATCATTCTAGATGACAATACAAGAAGAAAACAGACTTTCACAATGATATTCTAGAGCAGATAATATTTCTGAAGTCATATAAATCACTGAAAGCAACATGGAACACAAAAATCAAATTGTGTTTATTGCTTGTTAACTTATTTTTACAAAGTATTTGATTGGAACAAAATGTGCACTTAAAGATTCTTCCCATGACAGAGTATTTCTCATGTATATGTCAAAATAATAGATTTGACACACACACACACACACACACACACACAAAATAATAACTTCGTTCTGTGATCTGTTTAGTATCAAGTAGGGTCTCAACCAAGAAGAAAGTCCCTATAATGGAGGATACTTGTGCAAGATGCAAATGAAAGAGGGAGTATCTATATATAGTGAGGTACTTAAGATTTAATTTATGAATAACACGGAGTTGATTAAATTAAGACAGAATATTATAAAGTCTTCTAATTGAGTATTCACAAGTCATTCAAAATCATTAAACCTAATCATCTATATAAGATAAAAGAAAAGGATACAGAATGTCCAGATTATATTACACAGTTAGATGAGCAGAGCCTTGACATGACCTTTTTGTACATAAATTGGGTAGAATGCAGTTGTGATCAGAATTTAATGGGGAAGGAGTAGCTAGGTGGCTCAGTGGATTGAGAGCCATACCTAGAGACAGGATATCTTGTGTTCAAATTTGGCCTTAGACACTTCCTAGCTATTTGACCGTGGGCAAGTCACTGAACCCCCATTGCCTAACCCTTATCACTTTTCTGCCTTGGAACTAATGCACAGTATTAATTCTAAGACAGAGGATAAGGGTTAAAAAATTTTTTTAAAGAACTTAATAGAGGAAGAGAGCAAACTCAATTTCAACAACTTCAAACCTCTCTATGTAGAAAGCTTCAACTTTTTTTTAAAGTCTTTTCTGAAATTCTAACATTTAATGAGTACAGTCTTTGGAGATGTACACTTTTGTTTTGCTCTCCTAGTAATGTATGGATTATAGATCTGTACTTGTCCCCTGTTTCTAATACTTCTGAGGAATTTTCATGATGTCCTACAGGGTGAATGATATTGTGTTTACCTGCTAGATCTATGATCTTATGAGCTTATATATACTTTTTTGACATGCAATTTAAATTTTTATTTATTTTTAAAGCATAGATATTTATATATAACAACATAATATAGGATTTGTTATAAATATATAATAAATTATAATATGCTTATACAAGAGAAACAAATTCTCACATTATCTGTTTAAGAATCTACATCTTATTCTTTTTTCTCCCTCTCTTCTACCTCCCACTTCTCCTCAAGAAAACAGGCAATATATAAGTACTTTTGAAGAGATTTTCTGCAAATGTGTTCAAAATTTTCTACTTGTTTTTTTTCTTTGATAGCTTTATCTCTTGCATTAATTAGGGTTGCTTGCTATTGTTTCATTATTTTTCGGGGCTCCACAAAATACATTTAATCCTCAACATTCATTCACGTTTAACTTTGGCAACTCTAAGCAGTCATATGATTTCGTTAGTAGCTTCATTTTTACTTTTGTTTTGCAACCCTGCACACTCATGGCTAAGTGTAGGAGAGAAAAAAAGTCAGAGGGGTGATATGTGCATGTCTGTGGAGTGGCTGGCATCCTATTAGGCACTTCACTAGTCTTGTTTACCCTTACTGTTATAAAGAACTCTCTGTGCATTCATTTCATATTTTCATTGTTTGTCTCTCAAATTCCAATTTTGTGTTGAAATGATGCCCCCAAAGCACAGTGCAAGCCCTTTGGGCTCTAAACCTAAGCATGCAAAATCAGTGATGCAGCATAGAGAGAAAACAAAGTTTTTAGATAAACTTCATGCCAGAATGTCCACAGCAGCTTTCATCATTTGTTGTTAATGAATCAACAATTTGTTACATCCTCAAAAAGAAGGAAAATAATTCCAGTTGGTGCATCCTTCAGAATCTCTAATGCCATCTATCAGCTGTGAAGGATGAAGAGTTGGAGCTGATGTCCAGACCTTGTCGGTCTTGGTATATTTTGACAGCAATGACTAAAGTTCCAGTAACATCTCCCTTGGTTTTCAGAAGGCAACCAACATAGAGAGGTTTACAGCAGAATAATATACAATATAACAGAACAAAGGAATCTATGGGGCGATCAGGAAGGATTGACACCTCTAGTGTGAGGGCTTACAGAGCTCTTTTCAAGGTCATTCATCTACCATTGATATCTACCTTTTACCCAACTTTCACCTGTGACTCCAAGAAGGTGTAGCATATGTAGCAGCCACATTCAGGTAGAAGTTGTTTCAGCTTGAGGTTGAGAGTAACTGGCAGGTCTCATACTCATTGGTGAATTAGGAGAATGTCTACCCCAAGCATGTTTAGGCTTCCTCTGGAGGAATGGGTGGATGAGAACAATTTGTTCTAGTGATCATGAAGGTGACCAAAACAGGTTTTGTGGAGTACTTGGATCTTAGTCAGACATCAAAGATGCCAAGATCATACACTGCATTCTGGACCATTGTCAGTCGTCCTGACTTGGGTCTTGCCACTGGTCTTGGAAAAGAGAATGAGGCTGATGATTTTGTGAACTCTTTTTCACTTAAATCCAATTCATGCAGGAGTTAAGACATCACCTGGAGAGGTCATTAGCCCTCTTCAAAAATGAAGGACAAAACAATACAGTACAACACTCTTATGCTACCATCTAAGAAAGTGAAAGTTAAGATTTGGGTTAAAATATTTTCATTTTAAGAATTTTATTTGTTGTACAGTATTTAAGGTTCTAAAGATTTCATGTGTCATGAAAAAGTGAATATCGTCTGAAACCAAAGTTTTTAAAAATTAACACAAATTTGTTAAAATTTGTTAACACAAAAGGTCACAGAATTCTAGGGAATTACTAGTGAGAAAAATGTTTTGCATGGTGCCAGTTTTATTTTGTGTACTATATTTTATAAATTATTTCATGGTTACTGTGTTAGGAAAAGAGCATATTATCACAGTTAATATTTTGTACAAAGAAAAGGTTGTAGAAAAATGTATTTTCAGCCAGCCCAAGCTAAAGATTATAGTTTTTGGTGAATGCAAGAACCCAATTCCCTATTCCCCATAAGTTCAGGGTATTAACATTTGTGTTTTTGAATTTTGTACTCTTTTCTAGGAACATTACTTTTATAAAAGTTGAGGACTGACTATGTGGTCTTTTTTTCCATTGGAGGTTTTCTTCCTTTGCTGAATATTCATTATATCATGACCTCTTCCAGACTGGTTGTCCATTTTTCTCTCTTTGAAAATTTTACTGGTAGTTTAGGCTGATGGAGCTGGACTTACTATATTTCTGTTTCATACAGCCATGAATCTGACCCCTTCAATCTGGTGCTTTCCACATCCAGTACCAGTCATTTTTTTTCTCTCCAAAACTCTAGGGTTTAGATATTTTAAATTGCCTTATACTAAAATAGATATAGGACCTAGTTGGATCCATGTAATATATTGAACCTTCAAATGGAGGGAGGAGATCATATCTTTGCTCATATCATCTTTTGTACTTCTGAGTCTCTTCTCTAATCATAGCTGGCTTGGTTCTCTGCCTCAAGAGTGGGCAAGTTCACTGCTTTCCCTACATTAAGAATTGAACATAGAAGGATCAGGCTGGGTCACTGTCAAGAGTGGACAAGATTATAGCTGCCACAGCCAACTCTAAAAAGGAAGCATCAGTTGGCACAGTCAGGGGGAGTGGGATTATTAATGAGTCCTCCACTGCTATTTCAAAAGGTCTTTACATTGCATAGAGGTATTTCTTTTTCTTATGATTGATTTTTTTATTAGATGCATTTCTTATTGTTCTGAAGTGGAAGAGATAGGAATTTTACTATTATGTAGCTGCCATGTGGCTAGGATTATCACTGATAGATGCTGACTTTCAGAGAATGTAAAGAAAGTAAAAAAACTGATGTACAACTATATATGTACGGGAGCCTTTTCTGAAGAATAAAATTTGATCTCTCAATTTTGGGGGAGAAAACATATTTTTTAATTTTAAAATTTTATTAAGAATATTTAACATGGAGGGGCAGCTGGGTAGCTCAGTGGATTGAGAGCCAGGCCTAGAGATGGGAGGGCCTAGGTTCAAATCCGGCCTCAGACACTTCCCAGCTGTGTGACCCTGGGCAAGTCACTTGACCCCCATTGCCTACCCTTACCACTCTTCTACCTATAAGTCAATACACAGAAGTTAAGGGTTTAAAATAAAATTAAAAAAAAAAGAATATTTAACATGTACAGTGTAAAACCCAGTGGAATTGCTCATTGGCTATAGGAAGGGGGTGAGAGGAGGGCAGGGAAAGAACATGAATCATGTAACCATGGAAAAATATTCTTAATTAATTAATTAAACTTAATAAAAAAAGAATACTTAACACGTACAGGTAGGTAGTTTAAATAGTTACTCTACTGAAGACATCTTCTCTGGGATAAACTGTGACATAGACAGGGCCTTGGGATCACATCTGTTACATGGAATACTTCATTCAAACAGAATTATTATTCAGAATTCAAAGCAGTATTATTAGTGCAGGCTGTCAACTGGAACTAGGAAATAACCTTAAAACAAGAGTGCCTTTCCAAGAGTCCTGTATTTAAGGACAACACTTCACTTTCCAGTGTAGATTCGAGGCAATGCACAGTGGACTGTTTTTGTGTCCCTCAAAATAATTTAATTTATTGATGATTTCTAGCTTTCAAGTTTGAAAAAAAAAGTATTATATATCATATCATATTGGCTTGAATTTAGGCTGGCCCTCTCCCCAGAGAACATATTTCTAAAAAGAATATGAAAGTTTGACTAATGTGAGAAAAAATGTTATTGGACACTCATAGACAAAGTCTCAAGGTACCCAAGTCTTGTTTCTCTGTTGATAATAAAGGCAGAAGTGGCAAATAATGATTAATGAAATGAGGCAGAGGATCATAATTCTCCCATATATCATATCATACTGGCCTTTCATAGGGTGCCATCATATTTTGAAAAGTTTCAATTTCAATATTTTTATTTTATAATTTTTATACACTGACAGATATATATACTAATATTTTGTTATATTTACTTGAAATATGCACTCTTAAAATTACTTACATTATTTTGTACAAAGTTGCCCAGGAATTTGTGGTTTTGATGAATTAATTCTCCTGGTCCCAGTTGGTGTCCATTTTTCCAAGTACCAGAAAACTTAGTACCAGTCTCAGCATAGAAATAAACTCCTTCCCCATGCCTGTTTTAAGAGGAAAAACTAAATTTTGCATAGGTAAAAATTCAAAGTTTTTTTTTTACTTTTTTTTTAAACCCCTACCTTCCATCTTGGAATCAATACTGTGTATTGGTTCCAAGGCAGAAGAGTGGTAGGGGGAAAGTTTTTTTAATTGATTGGAAAATAAAATTTTATAGGTGAAAAAATAAGAATCAAGATAAAGCCAATTTGATGGCTATAGAGGTAAAAGCAGGAGATTAGGAGTCAGATGATTTTGGTTCATGTTCTACTACTTACTGTGTGACCTTGGGCAAATCAATGTAGACTTAAAGCTCAAAAGGCTCACCAAGATCATCTTTACCTTTTTATTCTGCATTTGAGGTACATTTGAAAGATAGTGTAAGAGCTTTGGTTTTCCCATCTACAAAGTTAATGGGTTGGACTAGATAATGTCTAAAGGTCTTTCTAATTCTAAATAAAAAACAAAGTTTTGGAATATATTATAGTCTTCCTGTTTGGTGGATGCATATTAACTTTATGGAAACTCAGAGATGGCAGGGATTCCAAGATACCTATCTAGATCTAATTCAATCTATAGCTAAACAAGATTATATTCTATAAAATACCAAATACATCTCAAAGTGGGTCTCCTATTCCCTCAAGGATTCTAATTTGTAGGGAGCTTTTCCTTATATCAAGACTTGAATCTGCCTTTGAAACACCCACTTATTATTCTCAGTTTCATTCTCTAGGACCAAGAGGACATGTCTTTCTTGCACATGACAATACTACATAGACTTGAAGACAATTACTGTCAGCTCTTCTGTTATGCAGTATGGATTCTCGAATTCTTCTAAGTTATCTTCATATCTAGCATAATCTCAAGGTACGTCACTATCCTGGACATACTCCATCTTTCCAGCTTATCAACATCCATCCTAAAAATATAGTAACTAGATTAATGCTCTAATTTAAATATGGTCTGATGAGGGCAGAATACAATAGGACTATCGCTTCCCTACTGCTGGACTACAAAGTAGCTGAATACTTAACCTGTTTCATTGTTATAGTAGGTAATGTGTAAAGTCATTTCTAGTTTGAAATCCAAACAAAACTAAGAATTGTCTGATAGAATTCTCCTTTGACATATACTTATAAACTTCATAGATCTTTAGTAATCTTAAAAATCCAGTAAAACTTAGATTTTTCTGAGATGAATTATTGACTAGTCATGTTTCTTTCATCTTGTACTTAAGAACTTTTTAAAGCCAAATGTGAGATGTCACATTCAATTGTATTAAGTTTAATTCTGTGAATAATAATAACATGTGTGATAGATAGCCTGCATTCTAGACCTGGTATCAGGAAGACAGATGCAAATTTGGACACATTCACTAGCTATATGCTCATAAAAAAGTCTCAGCTTCAAGAAACTAAAAAACTGTTATAGATGGGTCACAATTTATATCAGTAGAGGACATTTTATACAAAATAAATCATAGGTCCTTGAAATAGACTAAATCTTATTAAATTTGGCCTAACATTGTAAGCTTTTGAATTTCTTTTAGATTCTTCTATTATTATTTGGTTAACTTTCACACCTAGTTTTGTGTGATCTGCAAATATGATAATGATGCTAACTATTCCTCTATCCATTGACAAAAAAAAAGTTTAATAAATTCTGCCTCTTGATTTTCTTCAAGTCCCAGCTAAAATCCTACCTTCTACAGGAAGCTTTCCCTGATTCCTCTTAATTAAAGCACCTTCCCTCTGTTGACTATCTCCAATTTATCCTGTATGTATCTTGTTTGTACATGCTCTTATGTATGTTATTTTCCCTATTAGAGTGTGAGTGCTTTAAGAGCAGGGACTGTCATTTGCCTTTCTTTATAGCCTCAGCACAATGCCTTCCCATAGTAGCTGCTTAAGAAATGTTTATTATGGGGGCAGCTGGGTGGCTCAGTGGATTGAGAGCCAGGCCTAGAGACAGGAGGTCCTGGGTTCAAATGTGGCCTCAGACACTTTCCAGCTGTGTGACCCTGAGAAAGTTACTTAATTTCCATTGCCTAGCCCAGTGATGGGCAAACTAGAGCCCATGGGCCAGATGCGGCTCCCTGAAATGTTCTATCTGGCCCAGTGACATTATTCCTAATCTGATGAACACAATGAGTAGGATACAATACAATGAAACTTCAAAGGAGTTGTCTTAGAAACAGACTGACAGATGAGCATCTTCTTTCCTCTTTAAAAAGTTTGCCCATCACTGGCCTAGCCCTACGGCAAAAGGTAAGATTTTAAAAAGAAAAGAAAAGAAATGTTTATTGCCTAAATAAATGGTTCATATAATAGAGACAAGGGCAGATCCTTAGAGCATAGCAACAGAGACTTTCATCCATGTTGATATTAAACTTTTAACAACTGATTTTTTAATCCAGTCATTAAACCCAACTCAAATTCACCTAAATAAAATAATATTTTATTTTCTAGGTCATATATAATCAATAAAAGAAATGAGAGTCTTTGTTAAATATTTTGCTAAAATATAGATAATCTACAATATAGCTATAAAAAATCCCAAATCTAGATTATAAAAATTTTTGGTTTAGAAGGGACAGAATTAGGGAAGCTTATGCCAATCCTAAACTAAGGATCCCTGGTCTTTCTGGTTTTATTCTAATACTTCTGGTCTCATGAAGTCAATGATTTCTATTTGGTCCATCCTAATTTTTAGGGAAATTGACTTGGGTAAGGTTTTGATTTATTTGCACTACACTATCTTCCTTCCTATTCTTTCCTCTAAAACTCTCATTTAATTTCTAATTCTTTCCTCTAGAACTTTCATTTAATTTATATAATTTTTAAACTCTTCCTTGAGTCTTCCAGAAATTCTATTAAAGCTTATATCAGCTTTCATTTTGTTTAAGGCTTTGATTATACATGTTGTGAAGTTTCTTCTGGGAATATGTTTTATAGATGCCTGGAATGACTTCTATATGGTGGATGTCTTCTTCTATTTATTTATTTTGTAAGCCTTACTTCCTTAATTAGGACTATGTGTCAGGGCCAGGCTCTGAGATGTTCTTGAAGGAATGGTGGTACCTTGTTTGGTCCATATCTGGGTTATCTGGGCTCTTGCTATTGCTTTTTATGGGGGCAGAGTACTGGGTTCTTCTAAGACTTCAGAGCTGGCACAGTCAACAGAATGAAAACTTCCAGTTCCCTATTAGGGTCTGATCTAGAGCATTGTTTGGTAAGTGCCCTCCTTGTATAAAGCTTCTGAACACAATCTAGAAGGCTCCAGGTTTCCCTTGTCCAAACTCTAATCTTAATGCCCCTAAATCCACCACTGGAAATTCTGAGTTTTCTTATCTCTGCTTCCTAGAAGGCCTTTCTCTGTGCACTGCTCCTAGGCTAGGCATTTTTGATCAAAGCCTTTCTCTAATGCTGTTTCTAGCTCTCTCTTTCTCTCACTCAGTCTGGGCTGGAAGTATTAATTTACAATAGTTTCTTTTTTTAAAAGGAGAGGACCTGACCATGATAACAAATGAAGTGCAGAGTCAATAAATAAGAAAGCCAGTTATGCAATAAACCACATCTAGAAAATGTTTAAGGTTCCTTTCTTTGTCCTTTCACTTGAGCTTCTCAGAGTTGCAGCAAGAGGTAGAAACTTCTTTCTCTTTCCACCCCTGTTCACCATGGTTGGTTGGTTGTTGTCCTTTGTACTCAAAGAGGACCATAATGACATCACTATGTCAGGGTCAATGTATGGTGTGTGTGATTGAGCCTGACCAAACCACTACAAGCTCAGAAGGTTCAGCCACAGGTGGGGACAAATAAACATTTGGGATGGAGACATTACCATGGCAATGAATGAATGAATGAAAAAGCATTCTTAAAGCATTTAATATATGCCAAGCTTTGAACTAAGTGCTTGAGATATTTTCTAGGATGCTTTCTTTCCAAATCATGTTAAGAGTTTGAAAGAGTTGTAGATTTTATTGTTACAAGTTTTTTTCTCAATGAATATAACTAATATAAAGATACATCGGTCTTTTTCTTGACTGAATAAAAATATAAGACTGAAGAAAAACAAGCAAACAAAAAAAAACCAAACCTGTGGCCAGCAAACCATTCTCCTGAATATGTATCATTATTTCGGTAATGATAAACTCCATAGCCATGCCTTTCGTCATCTACCCACTCTCCTGAAATTGATAATGCAAAAATAAACATGCAGGCATTAGAAATTCAATTTGGGCTGTCTTTTAAATTTTGCAATTTATCATAGTGTAATACATACACATCTAAAGAGAAATATTATTTGAATAATAAAAACATTTATAAAAATGATGTATTTATTTAATATTCTTTTCTTTTTAAATTTTGGGTCCCAAATTCTCTCCCTCATTGCTATGCTCTCCTATACCCACTGAGAAGGCAATCAATATGATATCAATTATATGTATGAAATCAGGCAAAATATATTTCTGTATTAGCCATATTTATAAAAGAAAGAAAAAGAAAATGAGAAAATTATGCCTTATAGTAATTTTTCAACATAAGTCCTTTGAAATTGTTTTGGATCATGGCATTTATCAGAGGAGCCGAGTCTTCCATGGATGATCATCCTTACAACCCTGCCATATTTTTTTGAAGCCATCATTGGCTATTGTGCTTTAAGAAATAATAAGGGAGATGCCTTTCTTTAATCAATAATGATTTAGAGCATTAAAAATTATTTGGTTGTTACATTAAAATTCATAGGTATCTCCCACCCTCCTACTCCTCACCAGATTAGAGAAGGCATCATTTGACAAAAAGATATTTTTATTTCATGTATTTATTTATTTATTCATTCATTGTTTATCTATTATTATATGTTTGTCTTATTTATTTCTATTTATCAGTTCTTACTTTGGAGGTAGACTTGTACAAATCATTCTTCAAACAATTTTTCTGTTGTTATACATATTGTTCTCTTGATTCTGCTCATTTCACTCTTCATACTTTCATGGAGGTCTTTCCATGTTTTTCTAAAATTACCTTGCTTGTCTTTTTTTATGGCATAGTAGTATTTCATTAAAATCATATACCATACAACACAGTTCATTTAGCCATTCCCCAATTGATGGGCATCTCCTTAATTATGAGTTCTTGGCCACCACAAAGAAAGGTGCTCTAAATATTTTAGAATGTATATGTTTTTATCCCTTTTCCCCTGATCTCTTTAGGAAATAAACCTAATAGTATTATATCACTGGAATAAAATGTATACATAGTTTTATCACTCTTTGGGCATAGTTCCAGATTGCTCTCTAGAATGGCTGGTTTAGTTTACAGGTCCACCAACATGTGTATCAATGTCCCCATTTTTCTACATCCCCTCCAATATTTGTCATTTTGCCCTTTTATCATTTTAGTCAATCTGATAGATGTGAAATGATATCTCAGAGTTGTTTTGAGTCACATTTCTCCAATCAATAGTCATCTAGAACATTTTTTCCTATGATTATAATTAGTTTTGATTTCTTCTTCTGAAAGTTGTCTGTTTATATACTTTGAATAATTATCAATTGGGAAATAGCTCTTACTTTTATAGATTTGAGAAATGAGGCCTTTATTAGAGAAACATCTGTAAAATTTTTTGCTATTACTTCATTATCTTTTGTATCTTTTAGTAAAATGTAGTCTCTCTGATTATCCCTTTAAATAAAGTCTATTTTGTTTTTATTTTATCTGAGATTATGATTGCCACTCTTGCTTTTTAAAAATTCTTTAGTATAGCTGAGCCGTATAATATTCTGCTCCAGTCCTTTATTTTAACTCTCCGTTTCAAATTCTGGTTTTTAATCCATTCTGCTTTTCCATTTTGTAGGTAAAATTATCTCATTCTATAGGTGAGTTCATCCCACTCACATTCATGGTTATAATTATTTACTGTGCATTTCTCTTTTTTCCTGTTCTTCTGTTTAGGGTAGCCCATTCTTTTTTTAAAAAACGTTTATTAATATTCATTTTTAACATGGTTACATGATTCATGTTCCTACTTTCCCCTTCACCCCCCACACTACCCCCACCCATGGCTGATGCACATTTCCACTGGTTTTAACATGTGTCATTAATCAAGACCCATTTCCAAATTGTTGTTAGTTGCATTGGTGTGGTAGTTTCGAGTCTACATCCCCAATCATGTCCACCTCAACCCATGTATTCAAGCAGTTGTTTTTCTTCTATGTTTCCTCTCCTGCAGTTCTTCCTCTGAATGTGGGTAGCATTCTTTACCATAAGTTCCTCAGAACTGTCCTGTGTCATTGTAGGGTAGCCTATTCTTACTTGTAATCCTATCCTCTTTTCCTTCCAAAATATTATATTCTAATCCTTCCATTCTTTTAACTTGGAAGCTGTTAAACCTTGTGTGAGCCTGACTGTGACTCTATGATACTGTCGGGAGCTATTAAGAGAAATTAGAATCTCAAGGAGATATTTTTATCTGGACCCCCTTAAAAGATCAATACAGACCGGCAGAGCCGTGTATTGGTTTTTCTCCCTTTTGGGTTGAGAAACCGGAGTGGGATATCTAAGATAAAAATCTGAGATTCCTCTTTTTTTTTTTAAACCCTTGTACTTTGGTGTATTGTCTCATAGGTGGAAGAGTGGTAAGGGTGGGCAATGGGGGTCAAGTGACCTGCCCAGGGTCACACAGCTGGGAAGTGGCTGAGGCCGGGTTTGAACCTAGGACCTCCTGTCTCTAGGCCTGACTCTCACTCCACTGACCTACCCAGCTGCCCCTGAGATTCCTCTTTTGATTCCTTTCATAATTCTCACCTTCCTACAAAATGCATTATAGTCTTATTGAAAAAGCTTTGGGCTCTCAGCAATCGGGCTAACTCTGTTTCCCTTTGACCGAGAACACAGATGGCTGGTACGGCCAAGGTCGAACCCTTGGCAGGGCATTTTGCCCAGAATTAAAGTAAAACAATGAGGCTCAAAAAAATTGTTTAATACCATCAAGGCTGAGAACTTCAGGGGCTTTCCGGCCTAACAAGATGTCCCAGGCTCCACTTAAAGATAACACATATAGTTGATAGTTTAGCATACTTTTTTTTATCTACACCTGGAGGCTTCTAAGGCTTTTGTTTTGATTATAGTAAAAATACTGCTCTCTGTAACTGTGGGAAACTTTCTTGGGCTTTTGGGGAAAGGGGTTCTTTAATTTCCTTTATAATAAAGTGAGGGCTCCAGTATATTTTGGAGTACTATGAGCTAACAAGCCGTGCTTCCAATCCGTTTCATTTTTTGCATCTGATGACCACCCTAGGCCACTCAGATTAGTCTCTGGTTATAGAGCAGGATCTCTATATGACACTTACATTGTTTCTTTCTGGATGCTTAAAGTATTTTCTTTTTGACTTGGAAACTCTGGAATTTGACTCTAATATTCCTGGGACTTCTCATTTTGGGATGTCCTTAAGGAAGTGCTTGGTAGATTCTTTCACTTTCTGTTTTATCCTCTGGATTTACCATGTCAAGGCAGTTTTGCTCAATAATTTCTTGAAATTTGATGACTGGGTTCTTTTTTTGATCATGGTTTTCATACAGTCTAATAGTTTTTAAATTATATGGCATGGCTTTTATAGATTAAAGTTATGTCAGAGAGAGAAGTAATTTTTTGGGCATATGTATATCCTAATGTATATCCTCTTGGGACATCAATGTTACACAGGCCTAATAAAACAGAATTAGAGTCTCATACGTACATTCTCTCAGAAAACTCAGAGTTACATATTAAAGTTAAATTTCAAGGTTCAGAATTTATAAAAGGCTAATTGAAAGAAGAGATTTACATGTCACAGGGATAAAGATAGAGTCAGAGCCAGGAGGATCTTTCTATAAACAAACAAACAAACAAATAAATGAATAAAGTAAGTTAAATTAGTTTGGAAAGCTCAAATTCCCTGCTGGCTTCTTATCTCAGGAGTGTAATAGGTTTCACTCAGTCAAATAATCTCCTAGTCAGGAGAAATGGCCCTGACCTCTAAATAATAAAGATTAATAAAAGGAAATAGAAATATTTTATGATATTTGTCATCAGGAAAGAGAAATGATTGTCAGTTCAGACCATTTGTGTGGATATACCTCAGCAGCCAATTAAAAAGCTTTTTCTGCACCATAGGAAATAGTCAAAAAATACCTACACATGTTCTAAAGTTTGATGATGGGCATGGGGGTGGAGGGTTCTATTATGCATTCTTTGAAGCAAACTCACTAAGCCTTCACATTAGTACCACATTAGTGGGTTAGTGCCAAATTGACAGTATTTGCACATGCTTTAAGGACTAAGCCCTCATTGGCCACTCACTCCATTACTTATGGGTAAATAAATGGTGGTAGTGTTGGCTAAGAATATTAAAATCAAGAAGCAAAGGGAATGAGCAACCTAATGAAGGAAATAACTGTGGCAGATTGACCCAAGACCCTGGATCAGGAAGTTAAATACAAAAAAAGATTATGCCCATGAGGAAGCCTGAGAAAGGGCTAATTTAGTTGGGAGGACCTTTGTTTTGTGACTTAAGAAGTTTCGTTCCTATAGCAAAGAATCTCCCTAGAAATGAAGTGCTTCTTACAAAAACTGTGGAAAGAAAGAGATGGGCCACTCCATTAGAAAATAAAAAGCCAAGAAGACTCCATTACCACCCCCTACCTACTCCTGGCTAAGGGCTATTGTTGATTCTATAACCAAATCAATGTCTGGCTTTTTAACTAAAGCAAAACTGACTTGAGATTTTTGTAAGGAATAGCTAGCACTATGGTCAGAGATTTTGTCTGAAAGCAGAAATGAAAGAAGAAAACTCTAAGTCTTCAAAAGATAGTACAATATCTATCAGAATCAAAAATTGATAAGTAGCTTCAATGGAAGCCGTGTAATAACTAGAAGACAATAGTCCTTGTAGCATCAGAAATGAGGGAGCTGTGTCTCCCAAAGTGTGCCCTGACCACATGTCCCTTATATATCTGTTCCTTCAAACACCCCTTGACCATATATATTCCCCATGTGCGTTTGCTTTTCCCATTGAAGGTCTGTGCATTTGTAGGAGGGCTTAGGTTGGATAGCTAGTTTGGGACAGTGAATAAAGCACTGGGCCTGGAATCAGGAAGACTAATCTCCTTGAGTTCAACTCTAGCCTCAGGTGCCGAGAGTCCCCCACCCCATAGAGCAGGGGTCTGCAACCTTTTTTGGCCATGAGAGCCATAAACGCCACATTTTTTAAAATGTAATTTCGTGAGAGCCATACAATATGTTTAACACTGAATATAAGTAAATATGTGCATTTTATGTAAGAACAGCACTTTTAAAGTACAATAAGTCTCTGAACTATTTTTAATAACGTTATTATGTGCTAAACAATGATGAATAAAGTACATTAATGTGACTTCTGGTGCTGCATGGTTTTGCTGATTATTAATCAAAATTATTTTGATTATTAATCAAAAAACAAGACTTAATGGGGTGCTATAGTACTGATATAACTGCACACATACATATAAAACTCCTTTACACTAAGAAAATTGCTGAAACAAAGAGAGGAAAATTCAGGGAAGAACACTTTTTCCTCTCCCTCTCTCAAGTCAGGCAACAGGAGAAGAAAAAGCTGCCAGCCTGCTGGTTAAGTCATTTGGCCACATAAATTAAGTAGGAGATCAGGAGATTACAGAAAATAACATGACTTGTGTGCAGGCATTAGTAAGTAGTGGGGGAGGAGGGTACCTTTTTATGGAAAACTGGCCAGGACACATCACACACATTTCCTGGTACAGGTGTTTATCAGTGCTGCCTACTCAATCATTCTGTATCAAATGAAACAACTACTGGGGAGAAATGCTTCTCACTAATGAAGCATATGTAAAGATGTAATCTGACTATAGTTCCCCTTTAAGAGCAGGTAGAAAAGTTAAAAACAATAACAATCCCACAAATAGGGAGTGCAGACCCCATGAATGCACTGAGATAAAGCCATGTAAATCAGAGGCAGAGGGGTAGAGAATGTAGACAAAAGTGATCAATCACTATACAGAACCCCAAGATGTCAGTAACAGGTGTGGAAAGAGTAAAAGGAGGGCAGAAGAAGGAACACACAGCACACCTACCAAGCTGAACTAAAGACCAGGATTTGTCTCGCACAGCAATATCAATGAGGGAGCCTTCTGTCTTAGAAGTGGGTCACAGTACCGAAAGATCATGTGACATATCATGTGACGCACGATGTCATGCGTAAACTGTTAGTTACTGTGCTTGGCTCCTGCAGGAAGAGCCATATCTGGCCCTCAAAAGAGCCAGATATGGCTCGAGAGCCATACGTTGCCGACCCCTGCCATAGAGGAACGAGGTTCCATCAAGTCAGTGCAGTTTGACACAGTCCTACACTGACCCCCTGTGACCTGAAAATCGGCCACAGGATGGATGGAAAACCCAATCAAACCTCTCTGTGTGACTCCCTCCTGACCAACACTTCTTATTATTGAAATTATTATAATCTCTATCTTTAGGAAAGCTCCAAGTCTTATAGAAATCCTCTAAACACAGTATAATAAACCAGCATTTAATAAGTTAATAGTTCATACCCTCAGCAAAATAGCAGAAGCTGCTTTAATCTCTTTCTCAGAAATTTGAAGGACACAGCATGGCAAATCAAAATACTTTCTTGCTTCACTATTTTCCCGCACTGAACTTAACTCCATAAATTTAAAGGTTCTCACACTTGACCTATCCTTTGAAATATGTTGAAGGTCTATTATCAAAATAATAATTGGATAATATAAAGTCTTGGTAGCCTTGAATTCTATTCAGCCTAAAATGTAATCTATATGAAAAAATGTGCTCTTATGCCAACTTTTATGTAACCTTGAGCTTTACACTATTTAGAGAAAAAATGTAAATCTTACCAGCATCTGGGAACTTGAGAAAAAAAGTATAAAAAATAAAAAATGTAACTGGAAGTTCTCAGAACAGCTTCCACAACTACACAAATACACTGTCTCTGACTCTCTCTCTCTCTCTCTCTCTCTCTCTCTCTCTCTCTCTCTCTCTCTATTTCTCCTAAACTGATCCACCTCCCAGGATATCTGGAGCTGCTGGCTGGCTTCCAGCACTCAGGCACATGTTAACCGTGAGACCCTGGGCAAGTCACTTAACTCTGTGCCTCAGTTTCCTCATCTCTAAAATGAGGTGGAGAAGGAAATGGCAAGCCACTCTAGATGGGGTCAGAAAGACTCAGACATGAATGAAAACAACGAAATGGCAAAAGGGCCTAGGTTTATGAAGGTTTTATTGCCACTTTTCTTTTTATGCATTAAATGTCTTTGCCTTTGAATCATGACCTCTGTCTATTAAAGAGTTTACACATTGTTCAGGGTTTGTACTCTACTATTTCCTCTATGACCTCTTCCAAACTATGATTCTTTGACTGGACTCTGGCCTTTAATTCCACTTCTTTCCCACTGGAAACTTAGATTCTATGTTCAGAGTCTAACAACTCTTGGCTCTGTTATAGGGAAATTGAGGAAAAGCAGGAACTACTGCAAAAGCAGAGACAGGGAAGATTCCAGAACTCTGGAGTGTGAGTTTCTGCTGGATACAGTTGATCTGTCTCTCTGGAGGGAGTCAGTGTGTGAACTTCTCCTGTGAGCAGTTTATCATCTTGGAAGTGGTTGAGTATGTGTCCGAACTCCTCAGGTGGACTGAGTGGGATTGACCATTATTCCCTTTCATTGTGGCTGTCCATCTGGTTCCTGTTTATATATCCTGATATTCCTGTTCTACTGAGACTCCCACCAAACTGTTGAAACCAACTGTTAGTGAGAACCTTTTCCTTTTGAGCCTTTGAATCCTACTTACCTTCAAGCCTTTTCCCTACTCTAGTTACCATCAAAAGGGGAAATTTTGGTTAGTGAGGTATTGTAGGAGCTGGGATCTTTAGGTAGAGAGAGTGTACAGTTAGAGCAGTTACAACTTTGTGAAGAAAACTACAGAAACCTATACCACCAAGCAACCAATTCACCTGATTTTTTATTTCAGCTCTGAAAAGTGAGGTTTTATCATATTTGGCCTAGAACTGAACCCCCACCTCACTGCCTGGCCATTAGCTCCAAACCATGCCTCCAACACTCATAATCCTGTTTCCTTTTTCAGTTCCCCCAATAAAAATCTAAACTCCTTGAAGGCAGAGGCATGCTGTTGTGCTTGGATTTGTACCCCACCTTGAAACACATTGTCTAACAAAGAGTCAAGAACTGAATATGTATGTATGTGTGTTTGTATGTATGCACCTATTCTAGACCCAAATATATAAAATTTAGGGTAGTTAAATCTAAGAAACTTGACTTGTGAGGCGGAGATCTAGAGGAAGTGCTCCCTGGTATCAGAAGACATTACATCTCTTTTAATCAAACTGGCTTGCCTCCCTAGTCGGCTGAAAATAAAGAATTCTAAAATTCTTTGGTCTTCAATGGTCTTCTGAACAGAGGAGGAAGACTTCCTAGGAAACATAAACCCAGAATATGACTTTACTTACAACTAAAATTCTTGTTCAGTGCCAGCTTCAAGTATTATATTGCATGCAATCTGCAGTTCTGGAGTTCAGAGATTCTGTTTTTTAAAAGCTTAAAAATCAGGATGTATAGGGAATAAGCATCATGGGAAATGTATTTTCCTAATAGATTTCTCTAATCTTGGAAAAGGGCAGCTAGGTGGCACAGTGGATAGGATGCCAAGTCTGGAGTCAAGAAGACTCATCTTCCTGGATTCAAGACCTGGCCTCAGATACTTACTTGCTGTGTGACCCTGGGCAAGTCATGTAACCCTCTTTGCCTCAGTTACCTCATCTGTAAAGTGACCTGGAGAAGGAAATGGCAAACTACTACAATATTTTTGCCAAGAAAATCCCAAGTAGTTATGAAGAGTTAGACACAACTGAAACAACTGAATAACAACAACAATCTAGGAAGATATATTAATGTATTAAGAGAAGGGCAATTATCTGAGCAGTAAGACTCTTGTAAAGAGAAGAATATTGTTCTTATAGCTCCCATATTGGGAGGAGCATTTATAGGATGTTCTTCATGATGTTGAAGGGCAAGGAAAGTGGACTTTGCACTTCCCTAATATAAATTTCTGGAGAGTCTTTGTGAATTGAACAGGAACAGAAATCACTACCATTACCTTCACTTCTATCTTTAGCAGCTTGAAAAGACATTTTTTTTATCTCAATCTCTAGTTACTGATTCCCTGGCAAAATAATAGCATAAGTGACACCATCAATATGAATTTTTTCCTCATTATTTTACTGCAGAATGAGGTCAGGATTCCCTTAGAACATTATTTCTAAAATTATCTAAGACTATTATTTCCCATTATCGCAAATTAACCAGGATAGAGAATGTAGTTGCCAGGTGTAAGCTTTACTGCAAGAGAGAAGTAAACGGGTGTTCAAAACCCCAAGAAACTAAAGGTAGTTGGGGGCAGTTGGAACTGGACTATATAAGGGGGTGATCCCCAGGCAGAGGAAGCTCATTCTGGGTTTTGGATCAAAGGGTGGTGGGAGGTCTGGGCAAGACTCTACAATTGAACCCTAATAGATCCATACCAGGAGCAACTTTAACCTATTCCTGCTTTACATATTCTAGCTGTGTCAATCAGTCCCCATATTAGCCTGATTCTCTGCTGTAGTTATAAATCATATTAGCTGAAACCAAGATTAACATCACCAAATCACTTCAGAAGATCTTCAATCAACATTTGATATCATTTTGCTAACCTTGTTCATTTATTTATTTAGTTTAATACTTGAGGCATAAGTTAGGGAGAGGAACACAGTGAAGTGAAGTGGCCTAACCCTGTTGGGGGGGAGGCCAACTTCTGGTCCATCTTGATTAGTTAACAGAGATTCCTTCATCCTTCTTACCCAACCTTTCAATCCTATATTAAATATACCTTCCCTGAATATACCTTGCTTGATTATACCTTCCCTGATTAATTAAAAGAAGTTACTTTACTGTTTCAATAGCCTTTGGATTATACAGTTGAATAGGCCATAACATCTCTTAGCCTTGATAGAATTCTTCCTTCACACCAAGAATTGACAGTTGGTGTTGTGGAGTCTTCATTATTGGGAATCCTGTCGATTTCCATATATATCCTTATCAGGGAATCACATCCTATTTGCCAGTAACATCCTTTCTAGTGGAAGAACACCTTCTCCCAACCAAACTATCAGGTTGAGAGAGATTATATCAGCTTCCCTCTGTGAAGTCATTGCACTATGTCCCCTCTGTAAGGATCTGATTCTCCCACCTCTAGTGAGAGCTTAACAGCTGCTGACCTGAAGACTGCCCATCCCCCATAAGAGGTTTGAGAGGCTGTAATCCAACATCAGCTAAGAATCATCCTTACACAGTTCATCATCCTTCTTCCTACCTGTTGACTCCAACTTATTTCCAAAAGGCAATTCCTTGTGTATATTTAAATCTTATATGTGTAAATCTTGTGATAGTTGTGGGGTATGTATTTAGGGGTGGAGAAAAAAGTATTGACTTTGAAATTTTCTTTAGTTCTGTGGCATCTAAAACCCAAAATGGCATGCAGGAGCAAGGAGAAATCTTTTTCTCTCACTTTTAATCTTCTGTTTGGGAAATTGTGGCAATCCTTGATCAAAGTTCCACTATGATGTATCACTATGGTAAGTGGGTTATGAAAATTGATGACTAATTCTGGCAAGTCCTACCAAGCTAAAAAAGGCTCTAAGGATTTTTTTGTAATAGATGAGTTCTGAAGTCCATCCTAGCATGGTATCAACAGATTCGTTAACAGATGATTCAATAGCCCATATAAGATATCGCATCATGATTTTTCTTTTCCCTGAGGATATTAATATTATAGGTAGAAAGAAAACACCAAATTCCTTTCTGAAGGAAGTACCTTCAAAAGATGAAATATTCCTTGAAAAATGCCTTATTTAGGGCAGCTAGGTGGCTCAGTGAATAGAGAGCTAGGCCTGGAGAAGGGAGTCGAGTTCATATCTGATTCTCAGACACTTCCTCTCTGTGTGACCTTGGGCATGTTACTTAACCCCAATTGCCTAGCCTTTACTGATTTTCTGACTTGGAACTAATACTTATTGATTCTACAACAGAAGGCAAGGTTTTTTTTTTTAATATCTTTTTGAAGTTTTTTTTTTTAACTTAAAAAAAAAAGAACACCATTATCTATTCTATGTGAAATCTGACTCCCCCAAAATTCTCCTTTGTAATTGTAACTTGGCTCTCTGGCAAAGAGACTTTGATGATGAACTGGACCAAGGCACAGACAATGAGTGGCCTTAACTATCAAGACAAACCCCTATCACCTTGGAAAAAGAATGTTTAGGTTGAAAATAGAGGAAACTAGAGACAGGAAAGCTAAAAAATAAGAAAGAAGAGATGTGAGCACAGGAACAAGGAAGTAGACAGTTTCCAAAGGGGTAAGCCATGAGAGCTCGGTGTGTGGAATGATCTTGTGTTTCAGAACTTCAGTAGCAGAAATTCTCAACTGTTGGGTAATGAGAGCCAACTGTAGAGAAATATTCATTAATTAATTAAGAGTTTATTAGGTGGGGCAGCTGGGTAGCTCAGTGGAGTGAGAGTCGGGCCTAGAGACAGGAGGTCCTAGGTTCAAACCTGGCCTCAGCCACTTCCCAGCTCTGTGACCCTGGGCAAGTCACTTGACCCCCATTGCCCACCCTTACCAATCTTCCACCTATGAGACAATACACCGAAGTACAAGGGTTTTAAAAAAAAAAAGAGTTTATTAGGAAATAGAGCTAAGTAGCATAATTTATTGATAGATACATAAGAGAGATTAATAAGTTAGGGTTCTTTAAATCTGAATGGAATCTCAGAGATGATTGATGGGAGAGAATTTTGCTTTGAGAAAGGCAGTTGATCTAACCGTTCACTCTTTGGGCTGACCTGAACAAGGAAGGTGATCCAAAGAGCTGCTCTGCGAGTTTGGAAAGTCTTGGTGAATTTACATCCTGAGAATAAACCATCTTATCAGGCCAGACAAGAGATTGTTGGTTGTAGGACCTATACCTGCTCCAATAGGTGACAGTAAAATCTGACCTGTTAGAGTGGAGAAAGCAGTGGAATGTGACCAGCTGGAAATCACATCTGAGCAGCAGGAAAGAGAAACCTGACTTATTCTTCTTTTCTATAAGTTTATAATTTAGATTAGGATAGAAAGGTAAGGATTTTGGGGTTTTAGATAAATAGGAAGAGAGGATAGCTTTGACTTTTTTGAAGGAGAAGAAGGTCCTCATGAACCAGATTGGTTGGGTGGTTATAGTAAAGATTTATTAGCATAGGGACCTACATAATATAAGAGATGCCTTTCTACCTGTTTTCCTTTTACTATCCCACATATAACTTTATTGTTTACATTGTATTATAGGGAAATATATAGATATAATAAATGCCCTAGTGGTTCCTTTTTTCATTACTGACCCTGAATTTCTAAATTTGATCTGGTATCCACATCCATTGTTTGACAAAAAGCTATGGGTTCATAAAAAGCCTACCCTCTCATCTTGAACCCAGAGGGACAGAAAAGAGTTTTCACATCTTTGGACTCCTAAATTTGACCTGAAGTCCAACTTGATGCAGATCTTGGAAAATGAGAAAACTAATCATTTGGGAAATGTTTTTTAAGCACATATCATATCAAGGACCATACTAAGTACATGAGTATAAAGACAGACATGAAACAGTCCTTAGCCTCCCTCCTCTGTTTCTTCATTCATTACCTCTAGCTCAGGCTTTCATTGCTTCTTTCCTCTAATATTGCAATAAACTTCTACCTAGTTTTCTTGCCTCTGGTAGCTTTCCTCTCCAATTCATCCTTCAGAGGACAGCTCTCCGGAAAAAACAGCAACTAATGTGACTTTCTATTATTGTTCAGCTGTTTTCAATCGTGTCTAATTCTTTGTGTTCCCATTTGAAGTTTTCTTGTCAAATATATCAGAGTGGTTTTCCATTTACTTCTCCAGTTTATTTTGTAGATGAGGAAATTGAGGGAAACAGGGTTAAGTGACTTGCACAGCTAGGAAGTATCTGAGCTAAATCTGAAACAGGACCTTTTATCTCCAGGCTTGCCTTTCTATCTACTGAGCCACCAGGTTGCTCTTTCAGAGAATCTTCATATTTTAAAGAGTCATTGAGAAAGTTTTAAATGATAGAGAGTCTCTGGTGGTTTTATTCTGTTTTAGTAGTCTTAGGAAAAAACAAAAATTGGAAGGTCAGAGGACTATACCACGGAGGAAAGGAAGAAAAAGAGGAGGGAAGTCATTTGCACAGAGATGCAGATAGACTATAGACAAGAAGGAAAAATTGGGGAGAAATGAGCATCCAATGATTCTCATTTTCCTCTAAACATATAAAGGAAGATTGAACACAATTATAAATGAAATCACTTTAAAAGGTCTTAATAGAAATATAATAAACAAAAAATGGAAATAAGAGGGCAAGAATAAAGGAGATATAAAAAGGGGTCTCAGAGGAGGGCAGGGTAAGTAAAAGAATAGACATAAAACACTTAAATGTTGGAAGGAGGAATATGAAGATTAAAATGAAAGATAAAAAACCCTTGGTTCAGGGACAATTTAAGAGGAAGAAAAGAGTTTTAATAGAGAAGAAACAGTTTTTTTTCCTAATATAAGATCACAGATGACCAACACATGCCCTCTCTTTGACCACTTTCTTATTTGTAAAGAGAGAAATGGAAAAAAATGGAGAGGGCAAATAGAAGTTAATACATAACTATTGATGTGAATAGAATGAAATCATCCATAATATGGAAGAAGACAGTAAAATAGATTAGAAAACAGAATCTGATAATAGGTTGTTTGCAAGAAGCACACATGAAATACAATGTTTCCATACTGAGTTAAAATGAGGGGCTACAGTGCTCTATGTGGTGGCAAAAAATTGGAAAATGAGGGGATGCTCTTCGATTAGGGAATGGCTGAACAAATTGTGGTATCTGTTAATGATGGAGTATTATTGTGTTAAAAGGAATAATCAACTGGAGGAATTCCATGTGAACTTGAAAGACCTCCAGGAATTGATGCAGAGTGAAAGGAGCAGAACCAAGAAAACAGAGATGGATATACTGTGGCACAATTGAATATAATAGATTTCTCTACTAGCAGCAATGCAATGATCCAGGACAATTCTGAGGGACTTAGGAAAAAGAACACTATCCACATCCAGAGGAAGAATTGTAGGAGTAGAAACAGAGAAGAAAAACAACTGCTTGATCACATGGTTTGATGGGGATGTGATTGGGGATGTAGACTCTAAATGATCACCCTAGTGCAAATATTAATAATATGGAAATAGATCTTTATCAATGACACACATAAAACTCAGTGGAATTGCTCTTTAGCTATGGGAGGTGGGTGGAAGGAGGGGAGGGAAAGAACATGATTCATGTAACCATGGAAAAATCTTCTCAAATAATTAATTAAATAAGCTTTTTTAAAAGGGAAAAAATATGTAATAAATTCAATTTATTTCAACATTGAAAAAATAAAATAAAATAAAATGAGGGGCTAGGGAAAAATGCATTATGCTTGAGGTGAACTCAAAGCAGAGGTATGGTTTCAGATAAGTCTACAGAAAATATGGATAAAATGAAGGGAGATGAGGCAGGAAATGTCTTTATATTATGTAATAAACTAATAGTGATACTTAATCAAATATGTACCTAGTAATTTAGCATGCTAATACTTAAAGCAAAAGTTAGTTGACTTGGGGGAAGAAATAAATAATAAAACTCTAAGAGTGGGGAAACAATATAGTCTTTCATAGGTTAGACAAAAGATAAACAAGATAGAAGTTAAAAGACTTGAATAGAAGTTTAGAAAACTTATCTATGAGAGAAAACTAGTTATTACCAAATGGGAATAAAAGAATATATAAAGTTTATGTATTTCTCAGCAATACATGGCAACATGACAGAAACTTACAACATGTTGTGGCTTAAAGACCTTACCCCCTTCCCAAATGTAGAAAAGCAAAAATATTTAAACATATAATTTATTTATTATAATGCAAAAAACCACATTCAATAAAAAAAGCTATTAACGAAGGAAGTTTAAAAGTAACTAGAGACTGAGGAATTTAATTCTAAAGAACTAATGGGTCAAAAAATAAATTCTAGGAGCACTATAAAATTACATCAAAGAAAATGATATGCCCAAACTAAAGAGGTAAGGCTAAAAGAATATTTAGGGGACAATTTATATCTTTAAACACTTATTACAAGAGAGATAAAGAATGAATCAATGAAGTTGGAATGCAATTTAAAAATTTGAACAAGAAATAAAAAAATCTTCAGCTAAATGACAAAGTAGAAATTATGAAAATTTAAAAAGAGATTAATAAAATTAAAAACATAAGGACCTTTAAATTGAAAAATAAAACTGCACTTTAAAAAAGATATAAAATGGATAAACAATTAACTTACTTAAAAAGAAAGAAGAAAATCAAAACAGACAATAACAAAAATGAAAAAGGAAAACATAAAATAGTTGAAAGGGAAGTTATTAGAAATATTTTTCCAATTATATGCTAACAAAATTAATATTTCAGAGGAAATTGATAAATATGTATAAAAACATAAATACCTAGACTAACCAAAGAAGAAATAGATGATTTAAAACATCTCAACATGAGAGAAAGGAGTTCAATAAGTTATAATGAACTCCCAAAGGAAAAATTCTCCCACAATTCTGGGTCAATATCAGATATATTCGAACATAATTCTATCAAACATTCAATGAACAATTTTAATGCTGCATAAAATGCTGGCAATAATAAAAAAGATGATTCAAAATCTCTTTTTAGGATATAAATATAGACTTGGATACCTAGGCCAGGGAGAGACAAAGCAGAGAAAGAAAAATGCAGACTAATATCCCTATTGAACATTAATGCAAAATTTGAAAGTAGGAGGGCAGCTGGGTTGCTCAGTGTATTGAGTGCCAGGCCTAGAGGAGGTCCTAGGTTCAGATCTGGTCTCAGATATTTCCTAGCTATGTGACCCTGATCAAGTGACTTAGCCCTCATTGCCTAGCCCTTACTGCTCTTCTGCCTTAGAACCAATACACAGTATTGATTCTAAGATGGAAGGCAAGGGTTTAAAAAAAAATTTAAGTAGAATTTAATTTAAACAAGTCTTAAATTTTAAATAAAAATTTTAGTAAATAAATTGTAATTGCATATCATGAAGATATATATAAATATATATATATAATATGACATGTCTGAGTTTATACCAATGCAAAATTGGTTCAACATAAGAAAGACTATTAACATGATAAACTATAATAATGATATAAATAATAAAAATCACAAGACTGTATCAATAGATGCTGAAAAGGCTTTTGACAAAATCCAACACTTCTTTGTATTAAAATTCTAGAAATCTTAAGAATCAATGGAATCTTTTTTAATATAGTAAATAGTATTTACCTAAATCCAGGAATAAATTATAAGGGAGAAAAGTTAGAGACTTTTCTCATTTCTAGTAAAATCAACAGTAAAGCAAGTATGTACTAATTATTACCTGTTCTATATGATATGGTGCTAGAAAAGCTAGCTAAAGCAATAAGTCAAGAAAAAGAGATTAAGGGAATAAGCATAGTTACCAAGGAACAAAATGATCATTTTTTTCGTAGATGATATAATAGTATACTTAAAGAACCTTATAGATGTAATATAATGTATAAAAATTAATTTAAATAATAACTTTAAAAAGTTGTAGTATATAAGAAAATGCATACAAAATATCAGCATTTCTATGTATAATTAATAAAATCCAGGAAGAGACAGAAGGAACAACTCTGTTAAAAATAATAACTATTAAGAATATAAAATATTTGGAATTGTATCTATCAATATTCACCCATAGATTATATGAATCTAATAAAAAGACACTCTTTGTAGAAATAAAGACAAATCTAAATAATTAAAGAAATTGCTTATGAGCAAGCATAGTCAATTGAATAAACACAACAGTATTATTTCACTAATTTATTTATTTAGGACTGACTTAATTAAACTCTTATAAGAAGATTTCATATATGTAGAAAAAAGAATAATGAAATTCATATGGAGAAACAAAAAGTTACGAAAATCAAGGCTTATAATGAAAAAAATGTGCAAAGGAAGAGGTATGTCAGTGTGTGAATTTAATATCTAGGGGACCTCCAACCCAGTGCAGTCCTGGAAGACTCACCACAGTAATTAGCCATAGGAGTCACACAGTCATATGTCTTAATTTCCCAGGGTGACAGGTTAGATTCCTAGCTGGTGGAAGTAAGGGAAGTCAGAGGATGTGATATATGGAGACTGAAGTGAAACCTTGGGCCAATTGAAGGATCTTGGGTGAGGGTTTAGACTGAGGTTGAAAAACCAGCCCATGAAGCTCTCTTACTCTCGCTGCCACTTCTTTGGGATTGTGAAAATACCCTTTTCTCTCAGCCATCCAGCAAAGTGGTTTGATGGGGACCACTCTAGGTTGGAATCTGGGAACTCAGTTTCTTGGGCTCTGGTCCCTTCTTGAACTCAGGTCCACTCCTTGGCTGACCTTACTTTGTCTGGCACAACCATGTGGATAGCTGGGCTCATGGGGAATCTAGGACCTGAAGAAGCAGAAGTAACTCAAGCTGGGTACTAACTTTAAATTATAAAGGTTGGAAACCTTATTTCTCTCTTTTCTCTTTACTAATACATACTTAAACATTTAGTATACTGTTTCCAAGATGAATTTTTATTTATAACATCAGTTCTAAATCACTAACTGTACCACAAAGCCATAATCATTAAAATTACTTGACAGGGAGGTGGTAGAGAGAGGGAGAGACAGAGAGAAAGAGAGACAGAGACAGAGAGTAAATCACAAAACATTCTAGGTACACAACATACAGAACCAGAATAACATAAACTTTGATAAACTCAAAAAATCCAAGCTACCCACCATCATATGAAAAAAGTTTGAAATTACTAATTATTAAAGAAATGCAAATTCAAAGGACCTTAAGGTTCTGTTTCCTATCTCTCAGAATGATAAGGCTATGGGAAAACAGGAATAAGAGTGCAAAGTTGATGGGATTGTGAATTGATTTAGTCACTCTGGAAAGCAAAGAACCATGTCCAGAAAGTTACTAAATGATGCATGAATTTTGCCCAGTTGTACCACTATTAGGCCTATGTCCAAAGAAATTAAGGAAAGAGGAAAAAGGATTAATATGCATAAAATATTTATGGCAGCTCTTTATGTGGTAGTCAAATATTAGAGTCTAAAAGCATATATTCCTATTGTGTAATGGCTAAAAATGTGATATATGTAATAAGAAATGGTGGACAATTTTTAAGCAGTAAGAAATGATGAAATGAGCAATTCAGGGGACACTGGGAAGACCTTTATTAACTTATGCAGAGCCAAGTGAGCAGATCTATTGAAACATTTCCGAAAAATCCAACTCTGAAAGATTTTAGAACTCTGATTAACACTATGATAACCCCAAATTTAAAAAGACTGAAGATGAAAGATGGCATTCATTCTTGATAAAGGTAAGAAACTTGAAAAAAATTTAAAATTTTATTAATAGAATTTATTTCCAGGTATCTCAGCCTCTTCCTCACCTTCCTTTACCATAGAAGGCATCATCTGGCAAACAGATATGTACATATATAGAGATAAGGAACATAGATACACAGGGGAATTTGTTTTGATAGAATATATAGCTATATAATGTGTAATAAGCCCAGAAATGTAGATTGGATCTGGATTGTAAAGAGCTTAAGATGCAAAATGTGGAACTCATATTTGATTAGGAGCATTGGGAAGCCACTGAAGCATCTTGAGTACAGGATAGCCATGCTTTGGGAATATTCCTTTGGGAAACTGTATGGCATCCAGAAGAATGCATTGAAAAGGAAGGAGACCTGAAGAGAGGAAACCAAGAAGGCTATTGGAATAGTTGGAATAGTTTGGGCAAGTAGAGAGAAGAGGACACATATCAGAGCTGTGGATCATTAAAAGTAACATGAAGGAGAATGAGATAACCAAGGGTTATTCCAAGGTTGCAAGCCTTTATACCTAGAAGGATAGTGATGCTCTTAAAAAAACACCAAGGAAATTAGGGCCAGGGGTGGATTTAGAGTTAAAGATAATGGGATATCTTTTGCATGTGTTGAATTGAAAAACAACAGAATTATGACCTTCCATGATCCTTGACATTTCTTCTTTACCAGCAAGTTTTCTGCTGCTCAAAATTAGATTTAGAATGTTCCCTTATACTTTCTCTACTTTAGAATATACTCATTAGATTGTGAGCTCCTCTAGGGCAGGGCCTAGGTTTTGCCTTTCTTTCTATCCACAGTGCTTGGCCCGATGCCAAGACAGTGCCTAAAAATACTTATTATCTTTTGATGATAAAGAGGAAATTATCAATAAGATAAGTAAAGAATTTACCAGATTATTTACCAGATGATTTTCTCTTAGGTGAAAGATCCAGCATAAAAACTTTCTAAAGTCCCTCATCAAAACTATATTCTGCTTCAGCACCAGCTTTTGATGTGCATTAGGAACTCATTCATTTCTTCTAACTTGTTTAGAATCATCATAAAACACCTCATAGATTATGTCAATCACCTGCCCCAAATCTTTCAATTATTTCTCACTGTTACTAGATGATGTCTCAAACTCCTTAGGCTGGTATTCAAGGGTACAATCTAACCCCAATAGAACTTTCTAGGTTTTTTTCTCCCATTATTTCTTAACATGACTATTCTGCTTCTATCAGATGTTTCTTTGTTTCTTTCTTTTTCTCTTTATTTCTCTTTCTTCCTCTTTTTTCTTTTTCTCTTCTTTCTTCATTTCTTCTTT